>NC_139973.1:3065000-3282500 GCF_963993115.1 Abramis brama | reverse complement strand
CCCCTGATATAGTTTTTTGCATTTGTAAAAGAACACTATAAATAAACAGATTTGTTTATTAATCATAAACAAAATCAATTATTATTAATATAGCTGATTAGCATTAAATATCAAAAAAGTACCTGAAAAACATGGTATTTTTTCAAGTACCTTGGAGGACCATTTAAATACCGTTGTACATCAATATGGTCATTTTAAAGGTGATATTATAGATATATGGACAGTCAGCTGATCACTTGTGTTTATATCTGCTCTTGTACACCGGCTTTGAATAGGACTCATCCAATCAGAATCTAAAGCCAGAACTATATGCTTTATAAATTAGAGCTAATTACAGTAATTGTCGTTAACTGTTATATTTGGGAGACAATCTGACGTGCTGAAAGGAGCAAAGACTAAAAGAACCGCAGAGAGAAAAGATGCTTCCCTCCGGCATAATCTTCATGACAGACTGAGATTAGGACCCTTCAGATGGGATACACACACGCACGCATGCATACACACACACACACACACACATACATAGATCAGAACAAGTCATCCATACGCTCAAAGCGACAGCAGATGGCAAACTGGGAAACAAGACTTTTAATTTAATTAACCTGAAATAAATAAGAAGGCCTGAATAATGCATGTCATTAAATTCAATATCAGCCATGCAAATGTGCAATTCTGTGTGGGATAATTTGATTTCTGAAGCTAGGATTAATTTCAGTATTAATGTAATCTAATATAATGTGGCTTTATGCATCACGTCTAAATGACAGCGATAATTAAGTTCTATGATAAGGTCACGCATCTGTGGTTTACATGCAAGCGTTAAAAATGAGGCTTTCTATTAAGTCTGTAAATAATGCATAACAACAATTTTTATTAATAACTTTGGTAACACTTTATTTTAAGGTGATGTAGTTACACGTTACTACATACTATAGTAATAACAGTAAATTATGCATAATTACAAGTAACTAACCCTAACCCAGACCCTAACCGTGTACATGTCGATACATGTCGTGTTTTAATGTGTATCTACACCAAATATAAACAGTATATTGAACAAAAGCATAGAGAAAACAATGACGTGTTCTAGATATGATTAATCTGGTTACTGTTCTCTGATCAACATCCAAAGATGCTTCAACAAACTACAAATCAAAGTGACTGTGGGTTGAAGCACAACTCTGGACCAATGAGATTCGCTCCACTAGAAGGAAACTCTAGCGCCCCCTTGAGGTTTGTTACCACAACAAGAACACATCAGGACGGCACTTGCAATGTGACGCCAGTAAAAACTATTTGGCTTTAAAAACTATTTTTAATTCAAACCTCAACTTAGTATGAAGTACCACAGGCATAAATTATGATTTTGACTTCAACTTCTCAACTATTAAACTTTGAGAAAATGCTAAAAAAGGAAAGAAAAACATATTTAGGCAACCATTTCGCAATGCTTTTAAAATTCAAGACAAAAACATTTTTTTTTACTATTACTATTGCATACTAATAACATTGGGTGTATTTTCTGTGAAGTCTACCTTTCTAATAATATACTAATGTTGTCCTAATATTTAAAAAAGATGATGCTCTTCTCTGTTATTTATTTTTATATGGCAACACTTATTTTTAATAGATTTAAAAGATTTTTTTATTTTAGTTAACATTTTAGTAAATTTCCTGTGTGTTTTTGTCATTTTTTAAATGTATTTAGTTATTTTAGTACTTTAACTTAAATTAAAATGACAAATGTTGCATTGGCATTTTTTAGTGCTGTCTGATCGATCAATCGCGATTAATCACATTTAACGTAAAAGTTTGTAAAAACACATACAGTACTGGTCAAAAGTTTGGAAACATTACTATTTTTAATCTATTTGAAAATGGAAATCTTTTGTAACAGAATACACACTACCATTCAAAAGTTTGGGGTCAGTAATGTTTTCAGTAATGTCCAGACTGAAAACCTCTGGAATGAGATCAAGAGGAGGATGAATAGTCACAAGCAACCAAACTATAACTATTGTAGTTATTTCATTACTACAATAGTAATGTCTCGCTAGCTATACATCAGAAGTGGAACGCGTACATTTACACACAAAACTGACCGCAACTTTCAGACGCCATCTTTATTTTTAGCTCAACTGTCACAGAATGAAAGCACAGGATTGTGGGATATCAAAGGCACATCTATGCTGCCTTCAAAAACCGATCAGATGAAGGATCTCAGGAGACAGAAAGTGAAGCTTACATTGGATTCAGACGTGCCTTGATGATTTCCTTCATACCTTAGGATGAATGTGTCCTCCGAAAGCAACATTTTTAATCTTTCGGGTGCAGTCTAAGGCTACAGGCAGGTCAGTTTTTTATCAGGGTTGGAGCTATGGGAATAATGTTGCCCATCCAGGTACTAGATCTTGAAGGAGTCCAATCCCTCTCTCCACAGACCCTCCAAACCCAAGAGCAACACTCGTCCTGTGAAAACCACAGACAATCCAGGAGGAGGGAAGCAGATCGTCTTTGTCATTTTGACATCCTTCTCTTCATGCTAATGTGCCTGATGTCAGAGGAATGCTAATCAGATTTACTGTCTGTCTGTGCCCTGCACGGAGCTATTCCCTTTAATCCTGATCTCAATAATGTCTTTCTTTCTCTCAATCGTTTTTACAGCTTTTGACTTGATGACAGTGAATGAATTATTTCGGCATAGTCATGCCAGAATTTACATAAAACTTAACCGCTGGACAACAGACACCAACCGCCACATGGCCAGAACCATAACCGAATAAATGAGTTTAATATTATTATATATTGCTATTTTATCAGTTATGGAGTTGCATCACTTGCAAAAAATGCTTACTGAAGTATTGCAAATATAAGATAAAACAGATTAATGAATCAAACCATATATTCTAGAGATCAGAATATCATAAACCTGAGAGCATCATTGGAGGTGGGTTTTGCAAGGGCAAACAATTCAGAAAATGTAATATTTCATAAAGAGCGCTTTTGTTTTCTATGCGACAACTGAAATGAAACAAAATGATGAAATGAAACAAAATGGCCAAGGCTGCTCGTATATCGGTTTCATTCATAAAACGTGTGTCAAGGTAAGATTACGGCTCACTTCTCCCAATAACAATCCGGCTGTGGTCTTGAAAAGCATGTTCCACTCCATTCCCCACCCCAGCATCCATGAACAATAGCAAAACACAAACACTTCTGAGTCTGACTACACCAGAATCTCCTCTCTCATCCACTTCCATCCCTCTAATTACGAGCAGGAGAGTTTTGCGACTCAAGAGGCGTGTGTATAACACTTCTGAGCCGAGGAGTGAGATGTGTCCAATCAGCAATTAGTCATTAAAAAGTGCTGTCGCCACAGAAACACGAGTTGAGGTGAAGTTTGGGGTCAGGATTTAATATCAGGCACATAATTAACGAAACAAGACAGAGTGAAACACATACTAACACAGAGCATCCTATGGGAGAAAACGCCTTGTTGATGCGGTCAGAGGAGAATGGCCAGACTGACAGAAAGGCAACAATGACTAAAATAAGCACTCGTTACAACCGAAGTTTGCAGAAGGGCATCTCTGAACGCTCAACACGTCCAAACTTGAAGCAGACGAGCTTCGGAAACAGAAGACACACGGGTGACGCCTGTCTGCTGAGAACTAGTTAGCAGAAGATCTGGACTTTCATTGGCCCCCAACTGCCCAGATTGGCCCCCAACTGACATGTAAAGCAATCAATCACTGTTTGTTTGGTTCCGCGTCATGTTTAGGGGCATAAAAATGTAACTTATTGGACATATTTTAAAGGGGTCATGACATGAGAAACCAAATTTGCCTTGATCTTTTGGTATATAGGTCTTTGTACCATTAAAACTTCCTTCAAGTTTCACAGCTTAAGACATCCTCCCCATTATAAACGAAGCATTTATTTAATCAAGCTCTAATTACAGCTCGTTGGGGATCCATGGTAAGAACGAAGTGACGTCACGGTATGAAGTGACATACCAGTCGTTTGCATATGACGGCCTCCAGCGCAAGACAACTACGCCTCATTTCGCATCATCGCATCGTTGTCACGCCACAGGTGTTCAGTCCGTGCAGCTATGGAAGGCCAACAGCGCCAAAACGTGTGAAACTGTCGCGTTAACATGTAATTACGCGTTAACACGTAAATTATTGGACATTAACACCACCTACTGGTTTGGTGCTCTTGCTCAAACACACAGAACCTAATTAGATTAAGCTTGTAAATAGCAGTTTTTAATGTGAAAATACATGTTGAACAATATGATTTATGTGATGCAGTGGCTTTTGAGCCCAAGACAAATTTCTAATCAGAGTGATTCTCAAAATGTTAAAAAAATTATAAAATAATTATGTATGCTATTTATTTATGCTCATTGTCCATTTTTAAAGACATTGTTCACATTTTATTTTAGATTTAATCCTGCAATTTACAGGATTTGTTTGTTATTTGTGCTTGTGAAAGATAGCCATACCAGCCAGTAAAGTTCCATGGTTTCCAATGTGCCAGCACGTAATTATGTGTTTACACGACAGTTTCACACGTTTTGGCCCTTTTGGCCTTCCATATGCAGCGAGTGGGTCTGTTTACAAGAAGATTGCGACGCCACGGAGATGTGCTGTTCCTGGCTGTGGACAAACAAAATGTTTGAATACGCTACCAAACGATCCAGACGTCAGGGAAAAAACGGATGCAGTTTATTTTTTGCAGACGTCCCAGTCACGACAGTGTTAATTTAAGCGTGTGTTCTCTACATTTCAAGGATGTTTTGAGAACAAATCGCAGTATGATGCTGGCTTAGCCAGGAACTTTTGCTGAAAGATCAAGCCGTGCCGACTATTCTGGGCCCAACAACGACACCGCAAACTGTAAGCAGAGAATGTCTAATAAGGGGAGAAGTTCCACTCTCAGTAAACTTCCGGCTTCTGAACTGGTTGCAGTTCCACTCTGGTTCCATATGAGGGCGCTCACAGGACGAGTGCAGAATGAATGGAGGTCTATGGCGCTATACCCCTCAAAATCCACTTTTCTCAGGATATAATTTTTTGTCTAGTAATTTGAATGTTGTATTCGAAAGGAGAAATTACACATTGCTGGGTGTTAGATTTTTTAGAGTCACTTATTTGCTTTAAAAAGTCTTTTAAAATGTCAATGACGTCATACACATCGTACGACCAGAGATACTGCTTTACGGCAATCCTTCAGTCACTTTGGTGCTTTCGCGCTCTGCACTTTCTTTTCTCTCGAGTCATCGACAACACAGCTGACACAGGCAAACACACGTGCTAGAAGAGTTTTTGTTTTGTTTGTTTCTGGTCCCGCTTCGGATGCCACGATGCCATCAAGCGGTATCTCTGGTCGTAATCAGTCCTTCACTGACCAATCAGCGTTCATTAGCAGAATGCTAGCGTGTTATGGGCAACAACAACTCAACTTGTAAGAAATCGAAAGGACATAAGTACTCGTTCATTCAACTTTCGACCTATAAACCATGTTGAACTTGCAAAACCTACAATCAAATCTGAGATTTCTCAACGGCAATCAGGTGAAAGAGACAAATTTAGCCGTCTAGCCCTATAGATTCCCATTCATTTTGCACTCATGGGTGATCGCCCCCAGTGGAACTCTGGTGGAACTACAACCAAAATTCGGTACAATAGGACTTAATAGGGAGTGGCCAGGCTCTCCGTAGACGGGCTCTGCTGTAAGTAATGTACTTCATCTTAAAACTACTTTTAGCCAATGACGTTAGCCAATCATAACAGTGGGCGTTAACACTGAACTCTTAAAGGGGAAACACCCCCAAAATCCCCCAAAGTTTGAATCAGAGGATGAGACACAGCGTGGGAAAAGGTCATAAATCACTAAAATGTAAAAGTTTTTTGTCCAAAAAACTATAGTAATACTATAATTGCACCTAAGGGAACATAATAAAACAAAAACATAAACCATGTCATGACCCCTTTAAAGAGTCTGTGCCGCAAACTTTGCTTAATTCACATACTTTTGAAAATCCATCGTTTAGTTGATCCTGGTAAGCGCTCATTGTCACAGTTGTGAACACAATGGCTTGCTTTTTCCATAAGGGGGTTTGACATCACGGCATCTTTGTTTTCAGGCGGACGGTTAAAGAACGCCAGGGCCGTGCACAGGGGGGTGGCCCGGTGGCTAGAGCCACTGCCCTTCTGCCCTCATCAGCTGAGGTGCCCCTCTCGACCCCTCCCTAACCCTCCAGAAGATTCCCATAAAAACGTTCTGTTATCGCTCCGCTAAAGATCCACTGATTCCGCTAATCCGCTCCGTGTTTTCCTGCTCGCTCCGCAGCGTCACTCGTAGACAAGCATGTGCCCGCTCTCCGACGACAGTTTCAGAATAGAATTTCGTCCCATTCACAGGTCGATTACAAATTACAATCCACATTACAGACAGTAATCGATCCACAAAATTAGTATTTTGGTAATATGTTTTTGTATTTCTGTCGCAAAATGTTTTGCTCCTGGTCTTCAAATAGTGCTAACAAGTTACAACTCGTGCAACATCCATGTTCTTGGAAGAAAAGCAAATGTGTTTTGTGCCGTTAGCCACCTTGTAACCTACTATACTAAAGTACTATTAATTTAGATTAGAACACATTTAGATAATATATAGTATATTACCTTTTTATTATGTATAATGTTAATATGGTCTCATTAAAATATTATAAATATGATGTATGTTATAGATAGATACTATATCAACTAAGGCAACTGATTATAATGGGAAATATATTTACAGGAGTTAAAGTGTGAAAAACTGTCTGCTAAATATTCTATACATAATGATTTACCCTCTGGCTTTCTAGAACTTTGATTCAATTTTTGCCATGTTGAATAGGCTTTGTCTTTGCTCTTTCTCACTCTGTTCTTCTAATTTTGTGAAGGCATTGTTTTTTTGTCTACAAAATCTGCAAACAACAGAAAATGTTATTTATTTATTTGTGATTTATTTATTAGTGTTATTTATATTAGATTAGATCAGTAAATAATTTGATTGAACAAGAATGACTGCAGAACAATGTTTGAAAATTTATGGAGCAACAGATTTTGTGTGAAAATAAATCAGAAAGGTGGTTTGTTTAAAAATCTTATTAATGTATGAGGTGGCAAGGAGGTACACACGGGGTAAAACCAGCATGGTAAGACACACAGTATTGATAAAAATACTTAAGCTAAATTAATATGCTTTTAATAATGTCTAAGTTGATACTTGTTCAAACCAATCACTTTAGTAAAGTTTATAACAATTTTGGAGTTATTTTGATCAATTAAATAATAAATGTTTGTTCAATAAATATAGGCTATCTGTCATAATTTTCATTTTAAAAATACAGAAACAAGATTCTTGAGATCTTTGTATTTAAATTGCTACATAAGTCTAAAACATAAAAAAAATATACATAAAATAGTAGATTAAATTAGCACAGAATCAACTTTGATCAAGTCAATGATCAGCCAAATTTCCAAGTCCATCATCAAAAGCGTTTATGAAAAAAAGTGCTGAGCAGAATTTGTGCCATTGAGTGGTATAAAAGAGAATTAAGTCAAATGCGCATTTTACCCCGGTGTGACTTTATAACTGTTGTAACCTGTATATCATTTCAATTTATACTTTAAGTGTATAATATTAAATTAAATGTCTATACTACTTCCATAGGATGAGGCAGCTCAGAGAGTGAGAACCCACTGAGCATCAGACAGTTAAACTGGCATTGACATTGAATTATTTAATTGGAAGAGTAATTATAACAACATAACTTGATTTTGCACTAAATCCTAATTGTAATCTTATTGCCCATATAAAATAGTTGTTTTTAATTTTCTGTATTAAGATGATACTGCCTCATTCAAACTCCTTACAGTGCCCCCTTTTTTGGTTTAAGCCACTGCCCCTCAAAATGTCTGTGCACGGCCCTGAAGAACGCGACACACGTTTCCTGGAAATCCTGTAGAATTAAACCAGATTCGAAACTCTGTGTGTTTCCCATTCTGTGTGCCATTTGCATCAGACCCTTCAGCCAACGGTCCGTGGCCGTGACGTCCGAAGCCGAGAACAAGCTACAATTCATCTAGTTGTTTTTGCCAGATTAAAAAAAAAAAGTATTAACCAACAAGGACAAAAACAAATTCCTCCCTTTGTCGTATGAATTTCATTTGTGCATGTGAATAGGCCTCAACACTGATAGAAATCAAAAAAGAAAAGTTTTTTTTCTCATTAAAAGTTTGGGGTTGTGTTCAGTTGTACTGCAGAAACACATTTACCCACAGCACTCCAACAGAAACTCCATAAACCTGAAGAAAACCTGCCGTTCCTGCTGCAATTTGATCAGGCAATCTTCTAGATGGGCACACTTAAACCTGTGAGCCCCACTGGAATACAAATGAAGCGTTCCTCACGTCCTGAAGAAAATCAGCACAATCCTATGACAGCTTCTGGAAGATTAGACCCACATAATACTGGGTCAAGAGTCATTTACCCATCAATGCAACACTCTCAGCTTATACAAACCTTACCTTGCAACCACATATAGCAATGCCCTGGCAACATGGCAGCGAGTTTTGCAAACCATATTTATAAATGCTCTTTACATATCAACACAATATTTACATGCTACTCCAAGGTACATAACAAACATCGTGATATTGCCGTGGTACTTTTTTGTGTGAGATATTTCTGTATCTGGCAGGCTCAGGGTGTGTCTGTTAGGGAAAAGTGTCACGTCGACACCATGCGGGTTGAAATCAGTTCTCATTATCGAAGCTGTGGTGGCGTGTCAAGCGAGTGCGAACGCCTGAATCAACAGCGGTCACTCTTCGGCCCATAGACTCAGTGTTCAGTTTACTGGAGCAGGTGCGTAATCAAACCTCTTTGGTCCCGTGTGTATTTGTGTGTGTGTTTGTGATTTCCCACGGGTGGCGAGGACCTCAGGTAAAGCAGCAGAGAGCAGATGAGACACAGCCTCAGGTGTCTCAGTCCCAGTGCGCACGCCACAGACCCCTGTGTGTTCGTCAACACCCGTCCAGCTGCAGGACCACATGTGAAACTGCTGGATAACGGATATGACAGACAGCTGATCTACTGACAGCTTGAAAAGTACCTGATTTTAAAGCAACAGCAAAGAACTTTTCCTCTTCGGTGCCCCTACAGGTTGGAAGCGGAATTGTCCATTACCGCTGTTGTAAATAATTTCGCCTAACGCAGCCTACTGTCGCATGCTTGCCGTTTATCCAGCACCGGCTTTGGAATGAACGATGTCCACAGACAAGGTAGAGTATGCTGCATGATTTTATGAAAGTATGATGTATTGCGACATCAGAAACGAAGAAAAAAATAATAATGACTATTGTAACGCTTGCCGTAAAGCAAGTCAAATTTGTAGTTTTCGAACTACAGAAACGCTACCCGATCTGGCAAACTTGCATAGTGCGGTTATAGCAGATATAGGGCCGCAAAGCGAATGCAGAAGTGCCGTTCACCCTGTTACGACTTGATGAACCACTGATACAATTTTGGAAACATTATTTTAAAGTAAAAAATAATCTTTAGTGTTGCTTTAAAGGGATACGTCACCAAATCCTGAAAATACTGGCATCGTTTACTCACCCTCATGTTGTTTTTAAAACTGAAGCATTTTTGATTTAACAGTAATTATGTATATATAATATATGAAATTCAAAAATTATATTATATATAAATTAAGTGATCCATTTATATAATTTATTGATATATTTTAATATAATTATATATATTCATAATATGAATGAAAGGTAAGTCATACATGTTTAAAACAACATGAGATTTAAAAATTGGCTGTCCAACAATTATTTATATTCAAAACAGTTTTAAGGTTTTAACTGTTTTGTATTTGAATATATTTTAAAATGTAATATATTAATTTTCAGCATCATTACTCCAGTCTTCAGAGTCACATGATCCTTCAGAAATCATTCTAATATGATGATTTGCTGCTCAAGAAACATTTCTGATTATTATCAATGCTGAAAATTTAATATTTTGGTTACAACTGTGATTAATTTTCTTCAGGACTCTATGATAAATGGAGAGAGCTGCTGTAAACATGTTTCTCACTACAGTAATGAGAGTCTTTTGGCATGGGGGAAATGTTTAACTGTCATGAAAATAACGTTTTGATACAAAAACAGGTCATTTTCAAGCAAAGTATAATTTTCTCAACATGTGATTCTGACATGAATATGTCCCAAACTGTACATGAACATAAGTGCATTTTGCATGGCGACAGAACTGACAAACGAACTGATGACCGCCGTCAGAGATGGAGAGGAGGAGAAGAGAGGAGCTTGTAATAGTCTTCTCTCGCTTGGCTGCCCAAACAGGGGCTGACAGCGTTAATGTGACTTAGCTCAGACGGGGTGAATTATTAAAAACCACAGCAATGGCAGGGGAAGGAAAAGGGCAGCGAATATCACTGTCAGCCCAACACGGATTACTGTGTGTACATGAGCATGTTCAGAAATTGCACAAATAACTGCTCTGCGCCCCTGTCCCTTAGAGCTTGACATGAATTAGCATTTTTCCTGCGACTCGGTGTGTGTGTGTGTGTGTGTGTGTTCATGTAGTGAGCGTTGGCTAGTGATCTACAGAGAGCATATGGCAACTGTAACGACCACATGTCACCGCCCGCAACATCTGATAACCTCTCCTTATGAGGCATCATACTTCATAGCTCATCTTACATTATCCTTGAGGAGAAAAATAACATTTCCCCTAATGCAATCAGCTTTCATTAATGTGACAAGACTGAAATATCTGCTGCGAATCAATCATCAACACAAGCAGTCATAGCAACACAACGTTAAAGGTGAAGTGTGCCATTTCTACACTACGCAGAACTAGTTCCCTTTCAAGGGAACTCGCGCTGCGGGAACGCCCTGCGTGATTGCGTCGTGAAGCACATGTGTAATCAGTCCAATGGAAAGTCGAGACGTCATAGGCTGGTGACATCATCGATCAGGAAACTATAAAGCACCCCTGGAAACAGACCGTGACAGCTTCTGTGCCTTCAGCAAGCGATCTGTGTATTCTGTCCTTGTCATATTTATTGTTGTCTGTCAAAGTTGCAATATATATATATTATGGCAAAAGAGAGCAAGCAAGCGTTATGTTGTTCCCTGCCCACGTTATATCACGGGTGGGGACACACACTTCAGCTTTGTGTTGCTTGTTTGGGAGTGGAGCATGCCAACAGTCAGTTCTCGAGGGGGCTGACTGTGAGCATTGCGAGAAGCTGTCCGTGAGGACGCTCTGCTTCCGCCGGCCGTTCTTCGAGGAGGACGGTTAGGTGTGCGCTCCCCGAGGCGCGGGTCCCGCTGCTGCCGAGGCACGGCGTCGACGCGCATCTTGGGGATCGCAAATGGTTCTAACAGCGGGGTTTGAGATGGACCCAGCCCTATCTCTGCCTTCACCTGTTAGATCCAGTGCTTTATCTCGGGGAGAAGCACGCTCTGCGGTTTCTCCTCCCCGGGATGAGGCACTCATGCTGTGATTTCCAGTTCCGAGGAATTGGTATTAGTGTTTGTTGTTTAAAAATAAATAAGGCAGATGTTTATGAGTTTTCAATAAATAAATAAATAAGTCAGCTCATAACTCTGTTGAATGAAGAGGAGCTTATAAAAGGAGGTTTTATCTAGTGCTGTTGCTAAATTAAATATTACTGGCCAGCCGAACATATATATGAGAGTGAAAATATAAGAAAATATCTCTGAGGAGAGATCCTTATTTCGTCTTCTCCGTGGTACGTGAGGCTGAGGCCTGCACATACTTGGATTTGCACCTGGTATGGTGATAGTCTTTCTTCACCCCTTGCCGGGTTGTATTCCTAGGTCCCTACTAAATTTGCGGGTCATTTGTGCTGCAGGCCTTCTGTCCTCCACCTCAGATCAGGAAAAACTTAATCTGTTATGCCCCTTTTTGGGCTTTCGATGCTTATGTCCACAAAGCTGCCCTGTAAATTATATGTATATATATATAAGAGCAATTATTTGTCTGCTTCGGGTTACCTAAGTTAGGTTGCCCTGCATCTAAACAATCTCACTTGCTTATTAAGCGGCTGGACAGCCTTCACCTTTGGCTGTCCCGGCCCATTCTACCAGGAGTATGGCTGCCTTTAAGGCTTTATTATCAGGAGTTTCACTCTGACATCTGTAATGCGGCAGGCTGGTCCTCACCGCATACATTTGTTAGATCTTATGACTTGGACCTAGGCTCCACTCCAGGGTCTAGGGTGCTTGTTCCTAGTGTGCGCATGGTCTTCATACAGAACAGGCATTTGTCATATGGCGTTGTGGGTATTGAAAGGGAACGTCTCAGGTTACGTATGTAACCATGGTTCCCTGAGAGGGAACGAGACGCTGCGTCGCATTGCCATACTCCCTGCATGCCTGGGATTGACTTGCTTCGGCTTTTCAGAAGCTGTCACGGTCTGTTTCCAGGGGTGCTTTATAGTTTCCTGGTCGATGATGTCACCCGCCTATGACGTCTCGTCTTTCCATTGGACTGATTACACATGTGCTTCACGACGCAATCACGCAGGGCGTTCCCGCAGCGCTTGACGCAGTGTCTCGTTCCCTCTCAGGGAACCATGGTTACATACGTAACCTGAGACGATTTTGCACATGCAAAACTTTCTGTCATGAAGATGGATGGTTGCCAAAACGTTGCTAAGATGTCTTTTTTTTTGCATGTTGCTTTGTGATATGAATCCGGTCTCCCTTCAGTGCAAGAGATATTTATGGCTATTTTAATGTCGGTCAAGAAAAATCGTACACCGATGCAGACATCACAAAACAGTGGTTGTTAAGGACCTAAGGTATGAATATCTAATGTTACAAGTTCGAATCTGTAGTGCAAGTATGGGCACTAATAATAATGATTTTCAACTTAAGATGTCGCCTAAAAAAACACTCTTATGCAAGAAGTCTCTTATTCTCAACAAGGCTGATAAAAAATACAGTAAAAACAGTAATATTGTTGCAATTTAAAATAGCAAGTTTCTCTTTGATTATATTTTAAAATGTAATAAATGATGCAAAGCTGAATTTTCAGCATCATTACTCCAGTCTTCAGTGTCACATGATCCTTCAGAAATCATTCTAATATGATGATTTGCTGCTCAAGAAACATTTCTGATTATTATCAATGTTGAAAACAGTTGTACTGCTTCATATTTTTGTGGAAACCACAATATTTTCTTTTTCAGGATTCTTTAATGAATCGAAAGTTCAAAAGAACAGTATTTTATTAAAATATAATCTTTTGTAACATTATAAATGTCTTTACTGTCACTTCTGATCAATTTAATGCATCCTTGCTGAATAAAAGTATTTGAAATAATCGAATTGACCCCAAACGTTTGAACAGTAGTGTATATGCCACTTCAACTATAACTTCTGTGCCGTTTATGTGATGTAAAGAAAACTTTAGACTGAGAGATAGAGTTCAAGAGCTGAATCCTGTCGACGTGATTGGTAATAAACGGACCCCCGTGGCCGAGCGTGTGTGTGGGTACGCGGGGACATTTGATGAGCGGATTGACCCTCTCAAAATGGAGGCTGATTGGAGAGCAGATGCTTTGCAAGACGAGCTAATTAAGTTGAAGTCGCAGTGTGAAACAAGAGGAAGATTATCGCTCTCCTCGATCGTGTTGAGAGGACAAATCCAATTCCATCTCATTTCTCTATTTTACTCTCTTTCTCTCTCACTCGCTCTCCCTATACAGCCGAGCAATGATGTATTGCAGGGTTTAATCTTTATTAAGTTTTTGGTCATTTTGACTGCTGAAGTAGAGGAGGCCTCAGAGGAATTCTAATAGGAGATCTTTGTAACACGCTAAATGTCTTGCACACGCTCAGTAGAGACTCTCTGCGCCAGAGAGAGAAAAATAATCACTGAATCAGAGTTGTTATTGTTAAAAACTGAAACTATTAAAAAATGTTTGGTATTTGAAATAATATAAGCAACTGATAAAAAACTTCAACAAAAACTGGCAGACTAATGAAATAAAATAACTTGAAGTGCTAAAATTAATAAAACCAAAAATGAAATAAAAATACAGCTATAAAAAAAAAAAAAAAAAAAAAATTAAATCACAAAAGTACTAAAACTAAAAAAAAAAAAAAAAAGCTAATTCAAAATTATTAATATATAGTACTATAACAGTATGTAAATACTATAACAGTATATTAAACATACTAAAATAATATTGCACTGATTCACATTCGGAGTAATTCGAAACAAAAAAACTAATGCCTTTGAATTTAAATGTTATATGATTATTTGGGAACTGTAAGACTAGTTATGAAATAAAATTGTACTCGTGCACTTGTTTTATCAACTTTCACAAACCCTTAACACGACTCCACTTTCAATTGCACAACTAGAGCACCAACACTCACAGAAATTGTGAATTTTGTTACAGTCCTTTAATACCATACACAAAAAGTTAGAAGCATTATTTGCAAACTGAATCAAGATTGCAATCAGGAAAAGTGAAACTGAATCAAGCGACTGGGAAACAGACTGGGAAAGGCCAGCGCCGTGAGGGAGGTTACGAGCATGACCGAGGCGAATCTCTAATGAGCGCGCTCAGTCTGGGATGCCGAGGGACTGAGGGAGATCAGGTCACAGGTCAAAACAGAGCTGACAGCTGTCATTTACACTCCAGATCTCGCTGTCTGGCAGAAGCTAATTAATGTTTAACCGTAGCAATTGAAAACTAGACAAAAATGTGTGAAGCAAAACGATATCCGTTGCTTTGAGAGCGTGCCGAGAGCATGCATGTGTACCTGGACAGGTTTCTTGCGCGAGCCCTCGTTGTTTTCCGCCTCCTCATGTTCTTTGCTGCCCTGCGGCAGGTTTGAGTAGTTGGCGAGACTGCTGAGAAGAGACGATACCATGGGAATTGTGTCCATCTCGTCCTGTAGAGCAAACACGCGCACATACAGAACAAATATTGTGAGCATTAAATAATTCACTCGTGATGATCTGAAAATCATCTGAAATGTCATGTTTACATTTATTACAGATTACAAATGACAAGCCCGGAGGACAATTTATTGCTCTGAATTACATTTTGAATAGCTAATGAAACTGTTTTATTTAAGATGCATCATCTGAAATGGAGGAAAAGTAAAAACAGAAACAACTAAGTCAGTAGTTGTCATACAGTAAGAGTACAGAGCAGCTCAGATCATTTGATCGAGGCAGAATTTGATGAGAAATGTTGTATTTGATGAGAAGCTGCCGTAACGATTTAGTGACAAAAGTAAAATGTGTTTACGGCACATTTGATCAAATGCAGTAGGTCATCCATGCAAACCAAAAATATATGCATAATGTGCATATTAATTAGTCAGCTTGCATACATTGGGCTTCACAACCATCTTGAATTAACATGTATACATTCAGTGTATCACAGAAAAAATATTTGAGATCAATATTTGAGATCACACTGAAATTTGTTTTTTAATTGCAATTGTTGAGATCTCTTCTGAAACTCTAGAAAAGACACAAGCCAAAGTCTCCATTTGCTCACCGTTTAAACTCATTGCCACTAGGAGAAACAACAGAGGCATACAAGTAAAATAAAAATCTCATTTGAGACTTTTCAAAGACCTTCCTTCAGCTGGACTAACATTTTCTGTTGACAAGCTGACAAGATTTTAGGTTAAAATGCATATGAATGCACTTTATAATTTAGCTTATATAACATTTGAATCACCTAATCACTTAAATAGTCAACTAATTAATATGAGGCCACAGAAAGGCAGTTTAAAATAGTTTTAGATGCAGTATAGCATGTGTTGTGCTCTTCTTTTGGACTGAAGGCTCTTGCATGCTGTTATCATCCACCTGCAGAGATCAATGTCCCGGGGACTTCCTGCCCTTCAAACGTTAATTATGCTTATTAATTACTGTCAGACTCTTTTATTCCATTAATCACTATAGTTTGCGTGCCTGTGCCTCACTGTCTAGCTCTAATGAGAGTTAAAATGTGCACGTTGCATGTTTATAATTGAACGTGCGTGCATGAGCTCATGTGTACCTCGAACAGGGCCATGTTCTTGCCGTCATGTTGCTGGTTCTTCTCTGGGTCGGTGCTGTTGATGAATGGACTGCTCTCCTTGGGGTTCCCATCTCCTGTTAGCAAAAAACACATAAATCATCAGCATGACAGCAGACGCCACGCAACTCCAGAGGGCTTCACGGGCGAAAAGCTGCTGAAACCATTCCAGCACTTTACATTTTAGATGCACAAAAGGTAAAACATGTTTATTGCACATTTCAGGTCATGCATACCAAAAACAGAGATTAAAAACAAATGTATGCATCCGGCAGATGCTTTCATCCAAAGCAGTTCATGCATTCCCTAGGAATCAAAATGATATTGCCATAATGTTCTACTGTTTGAGTTGCCATTCATTTACATCATCCTTTATTGATAATTCGCACTGAGATCTTTAAATAGAAAATGTGTTAATTGCAATTGTTGAGATCTCTTCTGAAACTCTAGAAAAGACACAAGCCAAAGTCTCCATTTGCTCACATTTAATGCCATTGCCACTAGGATAAACAACAGAGGCATACAAGTAAAATAAAACCTCATTTGAGACTTTTCAAAGACTTTTCAAAGACCTTCCTTCAGCTGGACTAACATTTTCCTTTCTTGATAATTCACACTAAGATCCTTAAATAGCAAACTGATAATTCTAGTAATATTACTTTGTGAAGACACTAGCAGCGACACACACAGGTGGAATGTTTGAGGTGACCTGTGTCTGCACAGGTAAGATGGTTTCCTTTACTGGTGTGTTCATTCACCTGGGATCTTGGATCAGAGGGCGTCTATTTTTAGGGCATGGATGGCAGGGTTCGAGTGGAGATTGGGTGTCTGTGGATTCACTTACACCACAGGAGAGGAATTTTAAAGAGGTGTTCTGCACACACACCGGTTTAAAAATTAGAACCAAAAAGTATCCATCCATTGCAAACAGGTGGTTAGATAACATTACTTGCATTTGGATCAGGTTTGCATTTTTTCTAATGTCATATGCATGGATGCATGGATTCATTTGTTCTGCACAGGTCATTCTCACCATACAATGCAAAACTGATACATCCAATTTTCAATTTAAGCCTTTTACTGTGTCTGACATTAAGTTGCCAGTTTCTCTACTCAGAAAAATCAAAGTCCTGATTACAGGTCAGTCATCCCATTCCAATTGGATCTCTCCAGCGGTCATTCCCAGTGTGCGAGTGGACAGCTGATCTCATGCGCTCTGAAGCCTCTGCTTGCTGTCATCGCTTGAGTGACGCTTCGGCCTCTGGAGGATTTCAGGATGGCTGTCAGTCTGTCACGCTGCATGAGTTAAATCACACTGTTCCACGGACTTGCGCTTACATTACAATGACAGTCTGTGAGGCCGTGGGCCGGAGGGAATATAGATTTTTTCTTTTCAATTTGATCATTGCAAATAATTACCATAGAATGACAAAAAAGTAAATATACATAAAACACAATCTGTGTTAATGTGTCGTAACCAAATGCAACAATTCATGTTTTAATATTCAAATGTACAAAATTAGACAGAGTCATATGGACCACTTTTATGGTCACATTATGCCTTCACTGTTAAACTAAATATCTTCTTTATTATGGTTAAACTTTAAATTATAGAATACAGAATGAATTAAAATAGACAAACTAGAGTACAATATGGTCATCATAAAAATGGATCCAGAGTTATATGACTGATAGAAAGATAGAATGATAGATAGATAGATAGATAGATAGATAGATAGATAGATAGATAGATAGATAGATAGATAGACAGAATGACAAATGGATGGATAGACAGAATGACAGATGGATGGATAGACAGAATGACAGATGGATGGATAGACAGAATGAAGATGGATGGATAGACAGAATGCCAGATGGATAGAAAGACAGAATGACAGATGGATGGATAGACAAAATGACAGATGGATGGATAGACAGAATGACAGATGGATGGATAGACAGAATGACAGATGGATGGATAGACAGAATGAAGATGGATAGAAAGACAGAATGACAGATGGATGGATAGACAAAATGACAGATGGATGGATAGACAGAATGACAGATGGATGGATAGACAGAATGACAGATGGATAGAAAGACAGAATGCCAGATGGATGGATAGACAAAATGACAGATGGATGGATAGACAGAATGACAGATGGATAGATAGACAGAATGACAGATGGATGGATAGACAAAATGACAGATGGATGTATAGACAGAATGACAGATGGATGTATAGACAGAATGACAGATGGATGGATAGACAGAATGACAGATGGATGGATAGACAGAATGACAGATGGATGGATAGACAGAATGACAGATGGATGGATAGACAGAATGCCAGATGGATGGATAGACAGAATGCCAGATGGATGGATAGACAGAATGCCAGATGGATGGATAGACAGAATGACAGATGGATAGATAGACAGAATGACAGATGGATAGAAAGACAGAATGCCAGATGGATGGATAGACAGAATGACAGATGGATGGATAGACAGAATGACAGATGGATAGAAAGACAGAATGACAGATGGATGGATAGACAGAATGACAGATGGATGTATAGACAGAATGACAGATGGATCTATAGACAGAATGACAGATGGATGGATAGACAGAATGACAGATGGATGGACAGACAGAATGACAGATGGATGGATAGACAGAATGCCAGATGGATGTATAGACAGAATGACAGATGGATGGATAGACAGAATGCCAGATGGATGGATAGACAGAATGCCAGATGGATGGATAGACAGAATGCCAGATGGATGGATAGACAGAATGACAGATGGATAGATAGACAGAATGACAGATGGATGGATAGACAGAATGCCAGATGGATGGATAGACAGAATGCCAGATGGATGGATAGACAGAATGACAGATGGATAGATAGACAGAATGCCAGATGGATGGATAGACAGAATGCCAGATGGATGGATAGACAGAATGCCAGATGGATGGATAGACAGAATGACAGATGGATGGATAGACAGAATGATAGATGGATAGATAGACAGAATGACAGATGGATGGATAGACAGAATGACAGATGGATGGATAGACAGAATGATAGATGGATAGATGGACAGACAGATGATATCACTGCATCAGTGTTACTCAACCTAATCACTTAAACGTGTCATCATAAAAATGGATCTGAATGTTAATTGTGAGTGGATGTAACCGCGTGTTCCAGCTGTCGAACACTTCACATCACACACGTTCTCCTCAGTAATTACAGAGGAGTGTTGTCATTAGCGGAGGTGATGTCACTCACTTCATCAGTGTGAAGCATGGAGAACTTTTCCCCTGAAGTGAAGTGCATTTGTTACGGAACGTTACGGACGGTCACGGATCTGAATCCAGCGTTATCGCATTCAGTCCTTTCCGATCACGCATACACTGTAGTTACGAGATGCTGTGATGAATCTGTGTTATATGAACTCGTGTGTGACAGAAAGAGACTCGATGTCAGATTTAACCTTTCTTCCTCACACACCACACTAAGTGAATCCTCTGTGGAGTCTGGAAACAGCTGATTAAATCCAGAAAATAACACTCTCGTTTATCTGCATTGGTCACGTTCGCTGGCTTTTCCATGAAAAAGAACTGACACTTGGGATTGGGTCCAAAAAACAAACAAACAAAAAAACACACAGATAAACCAAACTAATCCCAGAATTCAGCGGCCGGCCCTGTCTGGCAGATTTAAGACCCAGTGCTGTGATGGTGCTGTGAAATCTTGTCTTTTCATTGGCTCAAATATTGTGACACATTGTCAAGGATTCATCAGTGTTGGTCACACGGACAATGTTTCCCAGGGGCCTAAAAATAGCAAAGACTGGCAAAGCCTCAAAGCAGTCTCAGACTCAGACATCGCACAGAGAGTGCACACAAAAATAGCACAAGCCTTCTCAAAACTTACCATCTGATTGGTTGGCTTCATTCAATTTCATAGTATACAGTTTTTGCCAATTTCCAGGTCCAAGACACTATAGACAACATTTACACATTTGGCAGCCTTTTTTTATCCAAAGCAGCCGATGATGCATTCAGACTAGCGTGTACCTTAGTGTTGATCGCTCCATGTTTCATCGGCTACAGGAGCCGGACAAAAAATGATGGAGAAAGAACTTGCCGTTCCAAACAATTTTTCCAAAATTCCTTATTTTGTGTAGCCTAGTCATACAGGTTTGGAACAACATGAAGGTGAGCGAAATGATGACAGTATTTTTATTTTTGGGCGAACTGTCCCTTTAAATGCATTTAAACATCTAGAGATGTCAATTAAAAAAAAAAAAAAATCATTATCATTATCATTCAAATGAATGTTCAATTAATAAATTACTTACGAAATGCAGATAAATAAATCCAAATGCCTTGTGCATGTAGCCAAAAAGAATAAATGTAATTTTAAATATAATTGTATAATTATGTCTAAGAATATTTATATTACTATTTAATAATATCTAAATGATTTTCATTTACTTTAAAATTAAATTCAAATATTTTAATGTTAATATTTGAATGATTATTTGTATTATTTATTATTTAAATAACATTATTAAATACATAATAATTATTAAATAATTTACACTTAAAATTGGGGGTGGGGTGTTCAACTGCTAGACATGCAATTAATGGTTAATTAATTAATTAATCAATCAATTGTTAATAGTAATACTGCAAATACTGCATGCGGAATAATCCAAATGCTTTGTGTATGTAGCCTAAAATATAAAAATATTACTTTAAATATAATTACTACACTATGCCTCATTCATAATATTTATATTTTATAAATGATATTAATTTAGTTTAAATTAAACTAATATAAAACTGTAATAAAACACTTTATGCAAGATATGCAATTAATTACTTGTTAACAGTAATAAAAGCATATGCTCTAAACGTAATAAAGCATATGCTCATGCTTTGTGCATGTAGCCTAAAAATAAAATAAATAAAATAAATATATAATAATAATAATAAAATAAAATAAAAATTAAATTTTAAATAAAATTGTATAACTATGCCTCATATTATAATATTTTATAATATAAAAATTATATTATATTATTAGTTTAATATAGATTAAGTTCAAACAAAAATATTTATATTATAAATTATTTTAAATTATTATCTTTTTATTTATTTAAACTTAAAATTGTAGTGGCATTCAACCGCACTCTTAATGATCACTTAATGACTTGAAAGCAGAACATGCTGTAAAATAAGCTGGAAAAAGCCATCCACAAAAGTGTGGCGTGACCTCCAGCCAAGATCAACAAAAGCTTTCAGCAGGAACGAGCTCGCCATAGGACCGGCCTAGCGTCTCTATCGTGAGGTTTATGTTTCTCTCCGACACTAGCAGGGGATCAGAACAGAGACAGCGCACACCGCGCACAGCAGACCCGCCATCTGCTGCCCTTGACTGCTGATCCCACACTAGTTTGATCTTTCCTCTCATTACATTTGGAGAAGCTCTGGTCCCGAAGGAGCGCTAATGCACAAATCTGTCCAAAACATCTCTTGGGTTTGTGCTCCGGCGTTCAGAGTAACAGCGTCTGCGAGCGTTAATAAGACGTGCCGCTGTGGAGGCCGGTCGAGGAGAACCACGTGCATCTGACCTGTGCAGATACATCCATGTTTCATCGCTGCTGAGAAGCGCTTTAGAGATGTTTTGTGACAAACGGCTGCACACTTCAACTCACAGATAATGAATCATGTCGCAGAGGTGGTCCATACCTCTTACAGGGCCAAAGAGTGGGAGCTTGAGGAGGACGTCAGAAACTACACTTCTACACCGTCTGGGAATGAGTGGTTTATGTGTGTGCAAAACTCTCCGCCTTGATGATAGTGTTTCGAGTGCTTACTTACAAAACAGCCCACCTGCGGGTCTCTAGGCTATTCTGGCTCAGTGATATACAGGAAAAACCATCATTTATTTGCAATGATTTGTAAATTCAAGCAACATTGTGAAGATGTTTTAAAAAGTCTTTGATTTTTCTTCAGAAAGAAATACATCCGTCAGTTCATTGCTGTGAATCAGTTCAAATGAGTTCAAACGAATCAATGCCAATGAATTGACTCTTACTCTTATTCACGCTTAATTTACAGTATCATTCAAAAAAGCCCCCATGTGGAGTTTAGAATAATGTGGGGAAAAAAGAAAGAAATTAAAAATACACGCACACACACACTCACATGTGCACACACACACATGCACGCACACACACGTAGTAATTCCTCTGCTGAAAACAACATTTTTAGCCATTACAAAGTAAAAAAGTAATATTGTAAAATATTATTATAATTTTAAATAACTGTTTTCTATGTGAATATATTTTAAGATAAAGTAATTACTCCTGTGATCAAAGCTGCATTTTCAGCATCATTACTCCAGTCTTCAGTGTCACATGATCCTTCAGAAATCATTATAATATGATGATTTGATGCTCAAGAAACATTTATGATTATTATCAATGTTGACAACAGTTGTGTTGCTTCATATGTTTATGGAAACCATGATTTTGTTCGTTAATGTCACTTTTGATCAATTCAATGCATCCTTGCTTTAAAAAAAAAAGAACAAAATCATACGGACCCCAGACTTTTATATAGCAGTGTGTATATACTGAATATTGTCAAAAGAATACAGAATATAAGGATAGAATAGTTTTAGCTGTATCGCTGAGCTCAAACACAAACGCTGCAGGACGAGTTGAACGCTGAAGTTTATTACTTAGTGTTAGTGTTAGTACTCTAACGATGAGTAACAGTAATAGTGACGCTTGTCTTAGCAAACAACCCTAATGAGACGAAACGAGACGAAACGAGAGGAGACGATAAGGTTTTGGAGAGGAGGAACGGTTCCGAAGGGCTCGCTGTTGGCTCATCAGGTCTGATTGAAGTGGGCTGTTGAATTATCTTGTCGGGTCGAGACAGGAGTGGAAACACTGCAGGTGTTGGGCTCCACAAATTAAGGACTCACACACACACACAGACACACACCGCCCTGAGGACTGACCTCTGCTTCAGCCTGTCGCAGGTAACAGCGATTACTCTTCCTAGCCGATGACACAAGTCTATCTTTGACTCTCTTCATTTTTTCTCTCTACAAACATCAACACTGTCTCTTCTGGTAATTGCTGACAGCTCTGACGTTCTCACAGAGTAAAAAAGAAGAAAATATACTGAGAGAAAAAAAAAGTGAAGGCAGAAACACAAATTAAAGAGCACTGGAAAAAGTGTGAAAAAGACAAACAAGAAGAAGTGTGACATCCGCTCTAAGGAACAAAAGCAGAGAAACACTGAGTGGTTTATAGTTAATACTTTTGCACAGATTTATCATCCAGACATACTGTCATAAAATAAGATGCATTTGATCAAATTACAACACTCTCCATTTATTATAACCAATTTCTGTGAGGGTTTATGCTGCCTTCAACTCATGTTTCATATTACAATGTTATATTTATGAGATGAGCACACATGAACAACAGCAAAAGGTATAATTACCTCAGGGATTTTCTTTGAGTCCTATTCAAGAAAGTCTCTACAGCAGAAGCTTTTTGCTGTTTATCAAGTTTCAATTGAGACTGTTGACAGTAAAATGTAGTTTCTATGCATTTTGTGCTCTGTTGACGAAGCATAGCATTAAAGCGTGCTATTTTTCTCATTTAGATGATTTATGATGCAAATTATTTGAACAACATTCCCCATCATTCTCTGTTGCAATGATAAAATATTACATTAAATTACTTTAGATGAATCTTATCGCTTCATTTTAACTAGGAAGAGAAATTTTATTTTATTTTTTGCACATCTAAAGTCCAACCAAAATCACATCGTAGTTACGATTTCTGAACTTGGAAGTTGTCGCTTCTTTAAAGTGCCCCTATTATGCTATTTTAAAGGTTGCTAATTTGTTTTGGAGTCTTGCTGAGTCTTTTGGTGACTTTGGCATCCAAAGTCAAAAAACACTTTTTCTCATTTCTCAAAGAGCTTGAAAATGGTCTGTTCAAAGATTCAGTCTCTCTAACTTTTTTTTTCTTTTTTTTTCTTTCTTTTTCCCCCCGGTTTTTCGGGTTTTCCGGTTGACGAATGCGCATGCGTCGCGTCTGAACGCGTTGTTGTCTTTGGAGCTCCATCGATTTGATTTATAATTCTTGATTTTTCTCTTTAAACTCACTTACAACGAACATTTTCTACTTTTCCTCACTGAGATGCACTGCTGCTCAAACCTCATAGTTACAACGCGGACTGTTGAGCAGACGCGTCTCAAGCCTATTAGTGATCCAACGCCGGATACTCTTAAAGGTTACTCCTGGGGATCACGGCTGAACGCGTCTTCTCCACACTCACTTACAAACAAACATTTTTTTTCGCCTATCGTGCGTCTACTCTACACCCGTACCACTAAAAAGAGGGATTATATCCAAGACTTCAGTCATAAATTAGTATTAATATTGATAGCAACACTGGTAGCGTCGTTGCTAACTTACTGTCCATCTGTTAAAATGGCGAATATATCAGATGTAAGTAGTCTACCTTTTGGTGCAGGTGAGGACACATTTGAGCTTCACGCACTACAGTCTGAGCTGGAAGCTGTTGAGAAACAGATCCACGACCTTTTAGTGAGACAAGCTGAGCTGATAGACCGGCGTTTAGCTCTTGAAACATCACGCGCCGATGCACACAAATCAGTGATTAACGTTACTAACCCGCTAACTCCGACCTCGTCTACTCGTCTACGTGCGTTTCTCAACATCGGTCCCGTGCGCCGAGGTCGCAATCAGCCATGGTCTCGTTCACTCCGGCTCCAACACGCCACCACAAAGCCTGGATGGTTCCGCAGCGGAAGACGCGAGTCAGGTCTAGACCAAGAAGACTCTCTCCGACCCTCCCGGTTTTCGAGATATCCACCCAAAACCGCTTCTCCCCTCTTCGCGAAACAGAACGCGATGCTGTGATCATCGGCGATTCCATCGTTCGGCACGTACACGCTACGTTAGGTAAAAGTAAGGTGCACAGTCACTGCTTTCCTGCTGCTCGTGTTTCTGAAATCGCTGCTCGCGTTCAGAGATTCTGAACGCTGACAAGTGCGTCGGAACTGTGGTCCTGCACGCGGGAGTGAACGACATCAGGCTGCGCCAGACGGAGATTCTGAAGAAAGACTTAAGGAATCTGATCGATACGGTACGCAGCACATCGCCTGAAACAACGATCATAGTGTCAGGACCGCTTCCCACGTACCGACTAGGACATGAAAAGTTTAGTAGATTATTAGCGCTAAATGAATGGTTAATGTCATGGTGCAATGAGCAGAAACTGCTCTTTGTAAATAATTGGAATCTGTTTTGGGAGCGTCCTAGGCTTTTCCGTGCTGATGGCTTACACCCAAGCAGATTCGGAGCGGATCTTCTGTCGGATAACATCTCCAAAATGTTAAATACCTTTTGACTAGTAACCAAAAGTCCAAATCATAGTCTCTGCTGCACCAATTTAACTGATATAAATACGATACTATAGATCACACAATACTCTTAGATCGACTACAGAATTATACTGGTGTTCAAGGACAAGCATTAAGTTGGTTCAGATCATACTTATCTGACCGCTACCATTTTGTCTATTTAAATGGAGAAAAATCGATCATAACTCCAGTAAACTATGGAGTGCCGCAGGGATCTGTGTTAGGCCCTCTATTATTCTCAATATATATGCTGCCACTTGGAAATATTATAAGGAAACATGGAATTAGTTTCCATTGTTATGCTGATGACACTCAAATCTATATTTCATCACGGCCAGATGAAAACGCTAAATTATCCAAATTGACAGAGTGTGTTAAAGATATAAAAGATTGGATGACGCGCAATTTTCTTTTATTAAATCCAGACAAGACAGAGGTACTAATCATCGGTTCAAAAAACCGCCCACAAAACCTCTCACACTACAACTTTAACATAGTAGGATGTCCTGTTACTTTATCCTCTACAGTAAAAGACCTGGGTGTTATACTAGACTGCAACCTGTCTTTTGAAAATCATATTTCATATGTTACAAGAACAGCCTTTTTCCACCTTAGAAACATTGCTAAGCTACGTAACATGCTATCAGTTTCTGATGCAGAAAAATTAGTTCATGCATTCATGACCTCGAGACTAGATTACTGTAATGCTTTGTTGGCCGGTTGTCCTGCGTCCTCATTAAAGGGACACTTCACCCATTTGCATTAAGCTTTGTATTGTTAGAAACCCAGTCATATATTATAATAAACGTGGATTTTTCATTCATTTTTCCCTGAGATGGGAGAAATAAGGATTTAAGTGTTTTACTTCCTGCTTATTATGACGTAAAAATCATCATTTTGCGTCATAATAAGCAGGAAGTCACATTTCATTGAAAAGTGTAGAGACTACAAACACTAGCTCCTCATTATTCCAGGGGGAGGGACCTGCTCACGCTACAGGCCTATTACAGATCAGTGGGTGGGACTTCACTTTCTGAAACTAAAAGCAATATCCTCCATCTTGTTTGGAAGCTAAGCTAACAGGCACTGTGGAGCCAGCTGTGAAGATATGAAAATAACGGAGGGTAACGTTACTTATGATGTAGAAGAAGAGGATTTCGGAAGTCTGATGCTCGAATCAGGTGTTTGTGGCTACCTTTACAAGCCGCATTATAGCGAAGAGCAGCCGAGGCAGAAGACCTGCCTGTCGCGGACGAGAAGCCCAGACTGGCTCGAGCTGGGGGCGGACTGGTGGCGCCGGTGATCTCACTATGCAACTGCGAACACAGAGATAGAGTCCGTCTGCTGCAAAGAATTTCAATGATGCCAATTTCTCCTGGACGAAATCTCTGAATCAGACGAGGACACGGACGTTTGTGTTGTGAACCATCCTAGTTTCGCACCGCATCTGACTGAACATCCCGGTAACGTTACCATGCAATAATTCACCACTTCGAAAGAAATACAAATGAGGAGTAATTCACTAATGAGTTTGCCAAATAACTAACGTTAGACATTTTGTGTGAAATTAATTTTAAGCTCCGGTGGTAGCTAGCCTTATAGACGGATGAGTGATTCATATGCTGTTCTGGATTAGTGGGAGTGGCTTGCGCAGCTGTGCAATGTGGTGCATTTTGGGAGTTGTTGTCTTTCATACAAATGCGTCCTGAAGTTACTTTCTTTCTTTCCTCGGCCAAGAAGGCACCAAATTCAAAATTTATTTTACATTTCGACTACATATATGACCCACTTTCAATAAAGATCAATGTTCCCATGGGTGAAATGCTCCTTTAAACAAGCTACAGTTGGTCCAAAATGCCGCCGCTAGAGTTCTTACTAGATCAAGAAAATATGATCATATAACACCAATTTTATCATCACTACATTGGTTACCTATAAAGTTCCGTATTAATTACAAGGTATTGCTAATGACCTATAAAGCCCTAAACGGCTTAGCTCCAGTCTATTTAACGGATCTTCTATCGCCCTATAATCCATCGCGCTCTTTAAGATCACTAAATTCGAGGCTTTTGGTCATACCTAGGATATCCAGATCCACCAAAGGAGGGAGAGCATTTTCACATTTAGCTCCAAAACTCTGGAATAGTCTTCCTGATACTGTTCGTTGCTCAGACTCGCTCTCCCAGTTTAAAACTAGATTAAAGACGCATCTCTTCAGCCAGGCATTCATATAATACTTTTAATCTTATAGTTAAATCCGACCTCTAGTTCATAAACGCCAGAGGAGAACTGGCCCCCGACTGAGCCTGGGTTTTTTTCTCCATTAGGTCACCTGATGGAGTTTTTCGGTTCCTTGCCACTGTTGCCTTTGGCTTGCTCAGTTGGGGATATTTGGGGATATTTAATTTAATTAATCAATCAACAATACTATTGATCAGCATTACCAAACGTGGACGTTTTCCACTAGAAACAAGCATTGATATATTATTTTCATTTAATACTGTGAAGCTGCTTTGATACAATCTGTATTGTGAAAAGCGCTATATAAATAAACTTGACTTGACTTGACTTAACTTAGCCCCTCCTTTCCACGAGCCTACTCTGCTATGATTGGTCAGATGGCCCAGTCTGTTGTGATTGGCTTACTCTGCTATGATTGGTCAGATGCCCCAGTCTGTTGTGATTAACTTACTTTGTAACGGGCTTACTCTGCTCTGATTGGTCAGATGTTCCAGTCTGTTGTGATTGGCTTACTCTGCTCTGATTGGTCAGATGTCCCAGTCTATTGTGATTGGCTTACTCTGCTCTGATTGGTCAGATGTTCCAGTCTGTTGTGATTGGCTTACTCTGCTCTGATTGGTCAGATGTCCTAGTCTATTGTGATTGGCTTACTCTGCTCTGATTGGTCAGATGTTCCAGTCTGTTGTGATTGGCTTACTCTGCTCTGATTGGTCAGATGTTCCAGTCTGTTGTGATTGGCTTACTCTGCTCTGATTGGTCAGATGCCCCAGTCTATTGTGATTGGCTTACTCTGCTCTGATTGGTCAGATGTTTCAGTCTGTTGTGATTGGTCTACTCTGCTCTGATTGGTCAGATGGCCCAGTCTGTTGTGATTGGCTTACTCTGCTCTGATTGGTCAGATGGCCCAATCTGTTGTGATTGGCTTACTCTGTAACTGGCTTACTCTGCTCTGATTGGTCAGATGTTCCAGTCTGTTGTGACTGGCTTACTCTGCTCTGATTGGTCAGATGCCCCAATCTGTTGTGATTAACTTACTCTGTAACTAGCTTACTCTGCTCTTATTGGTCAGATGTTCCAGTCTGTTGTGATTGGCTTACTCTGCTCTGATTGGTCAGATGCTCCAGTCTATTGTGACTGGCTTACTCTGCTCTGATTGGTCAGATGGCCCAGTCTGTTGTGATTGGTCAACCGCTTACAGTGCATCTTGGAAACTAAATGTCCATTACTATATCTGTAGTTCAGCTTCGTATCTTCCTCAGCATGGAAACACAGTGATACGAACAGTAACGATAGAATCGGTTTTACTGTATCAATGCGAGTCCTCGTCCTTTTGAAGTGTGGCAAATTTGCAGCACAGAAAACAGCGTCTTCTCATCATGTCGACAACATGAACCAAACTCTGTCAGTCTCAGCTACAACTACATGCAAATGTGTTACAATTGTTACGAAGGTTTGTAATGGGAAGTAAGACTGGAATTACTGACGAATCATTTCAGCAGTTTAGAATCGATTCTTTCTTTAAGGAGATAATATCTTTATCTGTCGTGCACTTTGATCTTTACACATATTTGATATTAAACACTGCATGAATGGTTATATTCAAAAAAGCATAATAGGGGCACTTTAAAAATACTTGAATGCAGTATCAAGATTTCCCATGCAAAAAGGTACATAATGGAACTGCATTGGGAAATATAACATGTTACTATTAATATATTTAAATGTATA
The DNA here is from genome assembly GCF_963993115.1 of Abramis brama. Lineage (NCBI taxonomy): Eukaryota > Metazoa > Chordata > Actinopteri > Cypriniformes > Leuciscidae > Abramis > Abramis brama. Next base: position 3,252,858 of record NC_139973.1, on the reverse strand, counting down.
TTACCTGAAAAGTAAATTTAGATCATATTTTACCAATCCAATCAGGTTGAATATACTCACAGAGAATATATTTGTTTTTTTCTCTGCATATGTGCATGAGTACAGTATATTTTTATGGCTTTCTTTGTGTACTGATATTGGCCTCTTTGCTGGCAGATGTCTGCAGGTTAAGACTTACTGAGTGGCGGCTCTATTAAGCTTTTAAAAGCACCAATTTTCTGTGTGTGCATGTGTGTGTGTGCGTGCAGGGGTAAACGACACATTTTGTAATAAGGCTGGCACTTCAAAAGGACTGTTTGAACCCTGTGGAATGGCCTCGCCTCGCTTCCATTCATAGTCTTAACAATATCACCTTTTTGTGCCGGGACGAGGACGGAGCCTGACAGCCCGGGCGAGCGCACAGATTTAAGATCAAACAGCTGGAAAATGAAGCCAATGAAGAATAAAGTTGCAGATTGAAATGTACTGAATACATTTAGCTGCTCAAGAAATTCGATAGTCAAGCTGAAAAACCAACCAACCAAGATAAATGTGCTAAACATACAGAGAACTTCTAGCGATATGTTTAATATTATTATATTACCACAAAGCCAATAAAGCTGCGTTGAATAAATTTCGCTTCGTTATTCAAGAACAGGCTTAACAGGTAAATGTGCAGCACGTTTAGCAAAGCTTGACTTTATTACAGTTTTGGGTTTTGGATAGGTTTACATGCATTTTAAAAATTATAATCAAACATCTTTTGTTTCTCTTACAATTAAGTAGTGGTATCATATAACAGTGCTTTGCAATATGCCATGGGGTGTTTGTATATATATATATAGTATATTTTGAGTTGGACATGTTTTTCATGAGATTCACTCAGAAACACTATTAAAATGAACAAGCCACAGATTTCACAGATTTAAACATTGTTCCGTTTCAGCATATGAATGCAAGTTGTGCAGAAATACACAGATGTCTTGGGTTAGTATTTAGTTACGTATAAGAGACAGATGGTGAGGTAGATATTCTATTTACTGCTTATGTTCACTCTGTCACTGTTAGCACCGACTGAATCGGTTGTGATGCACGAGCACAACACGGATAAATACAGATTGATGTCATGCATCTCATGCATCATTCCTGTTTAATGCGCTCACAAACACTTCAACACTTCAAATGGGAAGCAGCAGATTCTAACCTCTCCATTCCAAACCATGATGACACAGTTACTGGAGATTTTCTGACTAATTAATCAGGATTAACTACCTAATAGGATTTGTTTGAGATAGCATCTAACAATCAAGATAATATGGAGAAGGTAAAACTGCTGTGTGTAACCTAGATATGAATAACTCCTGAGCTCCAGCGCTGGCTGAAGAGATAACGGCAGATAACTTTACACCAGTGTCAGAGGCTCAGATCGTTCCCTTCTGTTTGAGGTTTAGCTAATTAGCTCTGAAACTCCAGTTAGATATTTTCTCAAAGCTTCCGACTGCTGAAATCACCAAAATGTAAGACTCTTCTAGCCTAAGGCAAGCTCAATGAGGCCACATGATGCCATTTTAAAAGGTCATTATTTGTTTATTGGGTTTAATAGAATAGGTTAGCATGCTTTAAAATTATTTTTCACATGCTGTATTATTACAGCACTTCTATTCCCAGTCTGTCTGAAACGCTCTGAGTTCTGGATTCTACAAAGCCCCTCCTTCTGAAAAGCCAGTGCTCTGATTGGCCAGCAGACCCAGTGCGTTGTGATTGGCTAAAAACCTCAAGTGTGTGTTGGAAATGTAACGCCCCTTACCATAATTGTGAGCTTCAGCTTCTAAGGCTTCTAGAGCAATTGCAAACACAAACAGTTAACGTAATCGGTTTTACCGTTTCAGATTCTGAAAATGTAATATTTTGTTTATGCTTTGCTGGCCTCAGATATTACACTGACACCTATTGATGTGGATGCATAATGAAGCAAACATTTCACCTTGATTTAGCCAAAATTAGATTGACTACAGTCTTCATCTCAAGAGAATGGACAAACCCTATTTATTTGCGTAATTACATGTTTCTGGTCTTAATAAACAGAGGATCCCGGAAGATAAGCGGGGCTTGGCTTGATTAGTATTTGGTCAGATGGATGTTCCTGGTCACAATTTATCAGTGCACATCAGTCCAAAGAAAAAAAATCATCAAACACTTCACCAACTGCAGAGGTCCAACCAGTTCCTGAAGGATAAAATCCTGTCCTTTCTTTTTTTTTTCACTTTTTGGAATTCCGTCACATTATAGAATGTTGTGAGAGTTCTAATTACATTTCCTGTCCACTTTTGAACTAAAAAGACAGGATTTCCCACATTTCTAAGAAAGCAGAGTCTAAGTATCGAGATAATGGACTTGTGTGACGTCCTGTCCAGCTGAAAGCATCTAGCTTTCATCAGATTCATTATTATGCATTCCATCACTGGTTTCCTGCTTATTTTACAGGTAATAACAAACAGGCACTCCAGAACACAGACATACACACAAAACAGAATCAAATCAAAGGGAGACATCACAGATACGACATGCGGCTTACAGAGGACACACACACACACACACACACACACACACACACACACACACACACACACACACACACACACAACGAAACAGACAAAGATAAAAAGAAAAAACAAACAAGGATCAATGACGTGATGCTCATTTTATTTGTTTTGTGTCCAGAACTGAGCAACTTATTCAAAAGTGCAACTATAAAAAGAATTCAATACAAATTTTCTAAGAATAATAAAATTTTTGCTCAAATAAAAAATGTCTTAGGTGGTAACTGTCCCAGGATTGCAATAACATGATAATAAGGCTTATTTATAGGGTGATATTCTAGTAAAAAAAGAAAAGAAAAAAAGAAGCATTTGACAAAATCAAAACCTTAAAAATACAACTATAAAGCAGATTTAAATTATGAGTATTATTATTTTTTTTATATATCTCAAAAGCCATTTTGTTGTCATGTGACAAAAACCATGAGCAAAGAGTGCATTTCTGAATATTTTTTTTCTTTTCATCATCTCAGATCCATCATCTATTTGTCATTGACCCGTACATGGAAACACAACACAAACAGAAACGATGTGAACTTACATGGAACTTTTCTTACAAAGAAAAGTCCAAGACAGTGACAAACACATGACGACACACAGCCACACACACGTCACAGTGTTTTGCGTGAACACACACACACACACACCGGCAGCAGTCTGCCCGTATCTCACCTTTCTTGGGTGGACAGGTGGTGTTGACCACTGGAGAAAAACGCACACAACACATGACTTTAGAAAACATCATCATGCAACATTCATCTACACCAGGGGTGTCCAATCCTGCTCCTGCAGGGCCACAGTCCGCCATAATTCAGTTAAACTAACTCACCTGAACCAGATACTCAAGGGCTGTGTCCAAATCCCCTATTCCCTACATTAGTCCACTTACAGGTGAAACTCGAAAAATTTGAATATCGTGCAAAAGTTCGTGTATTTCAGTAATTCAAATTAAAAGGTGAAACTAATATATGTAGTATATATAACTATATACATATGCATGATTATACTTTTCAGAGGGCCGACATTTCTGCATTTAAAATATTTTTTTTATAATTGATTTCATGTAATATTCAAATTTTCTGAGATTTTGAATTTGGGGTTTTCATAAGCTGTAAGCCATAATCATCAAAATCATAACTTTTGCAAAATATTCTAATTTTTCGAGTTTCACCTGTATATAGCTCACTTGAGGGAGTGAATGAAAACGAGCGAGTGAATTCGGACACTGAGTGCGTCGGAAGGCGGAGGCGCTGCTTGCTGTTTAATAATCAGTTGAAGCTTAGTAAACTGGCAGCTCTAGTAGTGATGAAAAGATTTATCTCGAACTCTGTAATGGAAACTATGTATAAACCTATGTTTTTTTGTAATTTAGTGAGAAAGCATGCAGAATATTTTGCAATAAAAGAAAGAAAACGTATTCGACTACTATTGCCCCTCTAACCTCCCCCTTTAATTAAACAATTTAATAATTAATTAAAAAGGAATTTCTACCTGTATATTACGCTCTAGCCACATTGGACCAGAGGTTTGATAAATGGATGATTCAGTGCGGGCGCCATCTTCTAGTCAGATGCGGGAATTCATTCAGCGCGTGACCTTCACAGTGCATTATGGGTATTCTCTAGCCGTTGAGCGCACATCGGTTGTACACTTGTCATTGCGGTGCATTGTGGGATTGAATGAGTGCGCTTAATAATGTCCACAATGGTTTCGTACACCACTACAAATGGCTGTTCCCTCAAATAGTGCACTGTTTAAGGGTATAGGGGGTGATTTAGGACACAGCCCAGGCCTCAGTAGGGATACTAGAAACTTCCAGGTACGTGTTGAAGCAAGTCGGAGCTGAACTCTGCAGGACAGTGGCCCTCCAGGAGCAGGTTTGGACACCCCTGCTCGATACACATCAATCAAAGGACAAAACAATTATTATGGAAATAAAGACACACATTACTATTAAATCATAAGGCTTATTTGTATAGGGCTGAAATGACTAGCACCAGTTTCCCGAGTGTATGTGATAGACCATATACATCTGAATGACAGGGTCATGACCTGTGAAATTTTTATAATTATATTATCATGCATGTAAATTAATAAACGGACAACATAAGCAAACCTCAACAAAGTTTAAACAGACATGTGCAAATCAAATATAAAGACACTTGCATGCTAAATAAAATCTTAAACCATTTTAAACTGGATTCTTTATAGTAACATCAACCATTTTAAAAGGCCTGAGTAATATGTGTTCAATTTACCTAAATTACAAATGTCAACAATAACTTGGAGTTAAGTGTATTTGCATTATAATGCAAACAAAAATATCAGTATGCTTGCATGTGCTCGCTGAAAAAGAGTGCTGGAGATGATTTATGCAAATTAATGCACATATTAATGATCACGCATCTGTATTAATCATTAAATCATTAAATACAAACGACAGAGGAGAAATGTTTTCCGTCTCATGTGAGAAGGAACCATCATTTGGACCAATCAGGTAGATTAACATACTTAATGCAAAAAGTTTGAATTAATTTACCTCTACACGTTTAAAAACACACAAAAATTGAGACTTTGTGAACATTTATGAATGATGAGATAAACGAACTGCTGAATTGGTGTTTCGAAACAATTCATTGAAACAGTGTTAGAGTTTACTTAATCTAAAAGCATTAAAAATGGTTTTCGGTATTTGAAATAAAGTTGAAAAAATGTATAAATATATTTGATGAAAAACTCAAAAAAAAAAAAAAAACAGTTATAGTTGAAGTACTAAAATGATTAAAAATAGACTAAAACGGAAATAAAATATAAATGAAAGCTAAATAGAAATATAAAAAACTATATAAAATATTTTTGCCTTGTCTGAAAAAGGTTTAAATTGAAGTACTAAATTACTATACTGAAAATATTATTAAATAGAAGTATAAAACAACTAAAAACTAATAAACATGACAAAAGCACAAAGAAATGACTAAAACTAAAATTTAAATAAGTGAAATACTGCATTGAAATGATTGGTGGAAATTAACTAGTAGGACAAAACTAGCGTGTTATGGTCTTTAAATAACATAATTAGTCAAACAAAATAGAAATGCTAGAAATCATAAATATATATATATATTTTTCATTTCCCAAAATAATCGTGATATTTGCAGTGTCGCTAAAATCATCACTACGGTCTTAAAGGGTTAGTTCACCCAAAAATAAAAATTCTGTCAGTAATTACTCTCCCTCATGTTGTTCCAACCCCAAGACTTTCGTTCATCTTCAGAACACAAATTAAGATATTTTTTATTAAATCTGAGAGCTGGATCACTCCTACATAGGCTGCTAGGTAATTGAAACTTGCCCGCCCTGAAAGTTAGTAAAGACATCGTTGGGTTGTACGTCAGAATGGAGGCTCACTATTGGCCAGCATCACACGCATCACACACATGACCAGCGTCGGCCAATAGCGAGCCTCCGTTCTGACGTACAACCCAGAAGCGCTGCGCTGTTACACTGTCAACTCACTCAGAGAAACACAGAAGAACATGAAGAGTTGAATAAAGTTGTTATTTTGGGGGGTTTTCTGCACACAAAAAGTATTCTCGTCGCTTGATAAACTTAAGGTTGAGCCACTGTAGTCACTTGGACTATTTTAACGATATCTTCACTAACTTTCTGGGCCGCCAAGTTTCAATCCCACACTGTAAAAATGATTGCTGTGATTATTTATCACAACTTAAAATTCAACATTAGAATGAGAAATAATGTGTTGTTTCAAGTTAAAAAAAAGTATGTGTTTGTGCTTGACTTCAAATATTAAGTTCAGTTAACTTTAGTTTAGTTTAGTTAAGTTGGATATTTAAGTTATCCCAACAGATTTTAAGTTGTTATAACTAATTGCAGACAATTTACAGAGCACAGAAGCCTATGGAGGCGTGAGCCAGCTCTCAGATTTAATCAAAAATATCTTAATTTGTGTTCCGAAGATGAACGAAAGTACAGCATGAGGGACAGAATTTTCATTTTTGGGTGAACTATCCCTTTAAATACTCGTTATATCACCCAGCTTAACACACTTTCAGAAGTGCCACAGAGTTGAAGTTCCCAGTGATTTGCTGTGGCAGTGATTCAGAGCTGCTTTATCTCAGACATCCTCAGAGAACATCACTCAGCTCTAGTGAACACTTCAGATCCTCCATCCCTCCTGCAGTCTGGCCTGACCGGTCTCAATATTCACTAGGGTCTTTGTGGTAATCAAGCGGCTCTCAGAAGCTGGGCTAATCTCCACAGTCCTGGTTTCTGGTCTCATTCACTCCAGGTAATGATAAAGGGAGCCGTCGCTGCTGTGTGTGTGTGTGTGTGTGAGTGAATGAACTCGAGTGCTCACATTAAACAGAGCCGCTACCTCCTGCCAATCCCTGAAGCCTCTGTTAAGGCAGGTCTATTGTTTCAGCTCAGAGTCAGAGACAGTGACAGAGGTCTTTCTTTGTGCCGTCACACAATGAAGTAGTGTTTAGCCCAAACGACTGCAAAACACTATAAACCTGCCATCATTTCTCAAGACGGCGCGTGAAGCATGTCATTTCTGTGCTACTGGTCCAGGCCCAACCTCATGCTGTGGTCACGCCAGGAAATGACATATCAGTCGTGGAGAAGTGTGTTATTACTGTTCCAGACGAGTAGATTTACGAGTTTCACCTGGTGAACGATAAAACAGGTGAAAGAAATCACACAGACGCTGAAGGAGGGAACGAGAGCCATACAGTATACAGAAGAGAAGATCAGAGACACACACACACGCACGCACACATACGCATACTCACACGCACACACACTCACTCACACACAGACAGAAACACACAGACAGAAACACACACACACACATACACACACACACACACGCACGCACACATACGCATACTCACACGCACACACACACACACACGCACACACACACACACGCACACACATGCACGCACGCACACGCATACACACACACACGCACACGCACACACAGAATCACACACACACTCACACATACTCACACACACGCACACACACACACGCACACACACACACACACTCACACACTCACTCACACACACACACACACACACACACACACACACACTCACTCACTCACACACACACACACAAACATCCACACACACACAGAAACACTCACTCACACACACACACACACACACACACACACACACACACACACACACACACACAGAAACACACACACATTCACACACTTGCTCGCTCCACCATACATTCTATTTGCGTCACATCTAGTGACAAATGGGAAGGACATTAACTTATTGAGGCTGGAAAGCCGGAGCGATCCATCAGAATAATCCTGAAATGCAAACACTCAGAGCAGCGGAGGATTGCATAAATCTTCCAGAGTCGAGCAACAGCCACACACAGAGAGAGAGTGTGTGTGTGTGTGTGTGTTTACCTTCGACAGACATGCAGCGCTGCATCACAGACACACAGGTGAACTCACACACGTGAAATCCTGCGGGAGTTTTCCCTGCTTATCCCGAGAGGAACGGCTCATCACGGCTTGTGTCTAGATGCTAAACCAAGTCTTGTAAAACACGCACAAGCTCCACATCGGCCTGTACTGAGCTTAAGGTTAACGTAGCATGCATGGCTGCAAAAATAAATGAAGTACTGTAAAAGACAAAGCTTAATTTAATAGGAAAAAACAATGTAAACAAACCCCAAGAATTTCTAACCTTTTTTTCTCCATGACAGATTTTTGGCAGCAATTAATTTGCAACTCCAAATGTTTTGCATGAATCTCATGAGACTTTTCTCAGAACGGGGATTAACATCTAGACAAAACAAAGACATGGCTGATCAAACTGGCAGAGCATTTTAATATCTTGTAATTATATTCTCATTACACCAAATTATATAATATCACACTAAATATATCATGGTATTACCATGTTTTGGTATCATAAGGAATCATGCAAATGCATGTTATTCTGACACAATCACTCTTACAAAAAGTACTCTGGTACAGTGACGATATCAGTAACATGGTATTTTGATACACTACTGTTCAAACCTTTGGGTCAGTGAGATTATTTTAAAGAAATTACCGTAATACTGTTATTCTGCAAGGATGCATTAAATTGATTAAAATTTACCGTACATTTTTTTTATAATGCTGCAAAAGATTTCTATTTCAAATAAATGCTGTGCTTTTGAACTTTCTATTCATCACACAATCCTGAAAAAAAAATATCCTGTTTTCCACAAAAATTAAGCAGCTGATAATAATCATAAATGTTTCTTGAGCATCAAATCATCATATTAGAGTGATTTCTGAAGGATCATGTGACACTGAGGACTGGAGTAATGATGCTGAAAATTCAGCTTTGATCACAGGAATAAATTACATTTGAAAATGTAATTATTTTAAACTGTAATAACATTTCACAATATTACTGTTTTTTATAGTATTTTTGATCAAATAAATGCATCCTTGGAGAGAATAAGAGACTTTTCAGAAACATTCTTTTGAACTCTAATGGTAGTGTATAAACCATGCACTGAATGATCATCATTTTCATATTTACACTCTAAGCCTCAGGTATTTAAACGAATGCCATGATATTACTACGGCACACCCACAAAAATGCTTATAATTCTGTATGTTTAAATATAAATTCCATGGTGTGTATCAAAGTACAATGGCATTCCCATCACTGTATCGCCACAGAACAGTTTTGCGAAGGCGTTGTGATGGAATTAAACATCAGTCTTGCGTAATGGCGAATCTGGGGCAGAATTCACCACTCACTTCCAGATGTTGCGTAAGACGTCTCCACACCGCTTCTACTGCGGGATCAAGCAGCTCAGATTCACTAAAGCCGTTCAGCGCAGACAAAGCTTCCTCTTCCTCCGTTTATTGATGTACTTCATTAAATTTGCTCGGTTTAATTAGTCTTTTATTGGGCGCTGTGTGTTTTTAAGTGCCAGTGGAGCGAGCTTTCTTGTGTCACGTTCACTGGTGTGCTTTTCAACAGATGTGATCCTGACTTCCTTCTGAACATCTGCTCAGTTGATCAGTCTGTTTTCATTGGGAAGAAGATGAAAGTCGAAGGCTATTGAGTGACCAGGGGATTTAAAGCCACCTCAAACACTTCACATGACCTTATCAATTCAAGAGATTTCAATTAAATGCATCTGTGTGAATCCCTGCTGCTTATGTTTTCCTTCTCAAATGATGTTTCTTTCCCTCAGATTGATGTTGTTTTATATATTTCATGAACTAAGGCACTTTCTGTGGTGGACAGGCCAGCGAAAGACGATCAACATGGATGCACTAAGAAAAAAAAGGCTTGAGCAAGATGTGTTTGATGGGGAAAGAGAGGAGATTCAGCCATCTCACTGACACACACACACACACACACACTCACACGACAGATGTTCACTGTGTGATAAAACTCGGATTGGATCCAGCCGCTCTTCCACAGGTCATGGAGGATATCTAACGGATCAGAATTACAGCCTCTGTTAATGAAGTGTCAAAGTCTAAAGTAAATGCACCACTGGACGAGATGCTTACTGAGCCATCACATTTTTGCACTCAAATGTAATTAAAAAAACCTTTATCTTGCAGAGACTTTCCTGTCAAACAGTAGAGCGTTGGCTCTTGCAACACTAAGGTCATGGGTTTGATTCCCAGGGAAAGCAATAAGAATGTAAATGTGTCGCTTGTAATGTAAGTTGCTTTGGATAAAAGCGTCTGCCAAATGCATAACTGTAAATATACAGTTTACTTGATAGTTTTCTGTCATGCAACAATGATTTAAACAAATGCTTAATATTAATGGCCAGCTTTAACAGCTTGCACCAGTGCAAACCCTCTTTTGGCGTTAAAAACTACTGTCAGGATTTACTAAAGACACGCAGAGAAAAATTAGCACTGAAAAGCCGTGGACAGGGTTATTTTTGCGGCTGATCTTATTGCATATGCATATTTAGGAGTTTCTCTTTCAGGCGCAAAACTTAAATGAATCATAAAAGGTGGTTTACTAAGGTTTGTGCTCGTCAATTTACCATTATTTACTGCCCCAAAAAAGCATGTCTTAAACCTGACGCTAGTTTGCGCTGCTCTTGGTAGATTGTGTTGGACATTATGGAATATAAGTGGCTTATATAGATCTTCATAGATCACGCACAGAACTTTCCACTAAGGTTAAGAGAAATAGAAATCATCCAGAACTCTAATGCAATGCTAACAATCGGCTGAAACACTGCAGAAACCTTGCATAAAGGATTTGATGTGTGAATCCATAACTTGTCTTGTTAAGCTTTACATTTGTCTTTGTCTTGTTACATTATCAGAGAAATCAAATTTAAAACTACTTTACACTTATTCATGTTTCAAAAACATGAATTCAAGCCTTTTCCACGGGTCAAAAGACCGTCTAGCACCAACCTTTCCTTTCTTCTTCAAAACTGGTACGCATTCATAACACGTATAAAACTAGTCATGTGATACAATACAAATAACACAAAATATGCGTTTATCAAAAAACAAAATCATCTTAATATAAGGAAAAATATTACAAAATTATTAATGTCATTATGGGTCTAACATGCAACATTTTGGCAGCATTCTGAAGAGTTTTGCATGGGCAAAATCACTTACATTTTGAGAAAACGTAAAAAATCTTGTTCAAATTAAAGGTTGCTGCAGGTGTTCTTCTTTAATTCACTGCTTTAGTTTGGATATACAGATTAACAGCTTCTCAAGGGTTAATCTGAGCCATGTGATTGTTAAGGTTGAACTGGAAAATAGTTATTTTTTGTGATGTGAAAGTCTAAGATTCCCTACAGAGTAAACGCAATTAACGTACAGTATTCAAGGTGCTTGCCCAGTTTCTCAACGGGCTAATCCTGTAAATCTTGGCTAAAATGACACTGTTAAATGCAAGACTTGGCCTAACATGTGTCCGGCCCTAAATTAATAACTGCCGATTAATTACGCTTCAGCCACACATCGGAACAGTTCCAATGAGTATGACTGTGATCTTTAGCCGTTCAACATACTGGAATAAAGAAACATCAAATTGCATGCCTTAGAGACGAAAACCCACAAATGAGATCTCTTAAATATATAACTCAATAGTTTCTCTTAGACAACAAAGCATTGAAAGAGAGGGCTAATCGAGTCACTGTTTGTCACCTGCTTCTCAGATGTTTCTCCTGACAAAAAAACCCTGTAATCTCTTCTAGAGTTTCAGAACGGATCTCAAACGATTTGCCAAGATACAGTCTGCAATCAATAGACAGACCTCAATATGAATCCTCATCATCGTCTAAGCTTCTCTCCTTATACTGTATGAAAACTTTTGAAGCATCTGTGTCTCTTTTTATGTCTCCAGAGGAATTTTTGGGAAAACATCTGAGGTGAAGATGATTCTTAAACGAAACCTAACTGAGAACTCCTTTAAGGCTATGCAAGCGCAGCCTGTAAGCAGTGAAATTGTTCCTCTGGGATATTATGTAATCTGGACAAACACTCATTTTAAAGTCCTCTGCTCCTCTTCCACAGTTATTCCTGACACACAATCCTACTGGATCTCCTCGTCACGCTCTGCTGTAATTCTGTCCAAATATTTACAGATGTATAGATTAGAATTGAGAAGCTCTCGACAGACTCCATTTCCATATTTCCTCCTGCCACATTTGGCCTCAGATGTTTGCGCTGATTATACAAATATAACAGTAAGTGAACTGAAAGAGAAAAAACACAAGTGACTCGTTTGGCCTTCTTGTTTAACTGTGAACAAATGAATCTCATCATGTTTCAATGTTCACGACAACATACCAAAACAAACAAAGCAGTGTCCTGATTGTATAATAGTGTTATTACGGATTACGGCATGATACATAAAAAAAAAAATAAAAAAAATAAAAAAAACTGCAGTGACAAATTGAGTGACAGGCAAGGTTATTATAGTTTCAGCAACTTACCAAGGCAACATTTCTCATTTTATGCAAACTATAGACATATTCTTAAAAATCCCAAAACTATTTATAATGACAAAAACACAGCAAAAATACTACATTTTTCAAATGAAAATATAAGATATTGATAAAAACTATAATAGTAGCTTAATGATCCTAAAACAACACTGGTGACAGGTCTCTAAAACTGAATGCATTAAAACAAAATGTACTTTCCTAATGAACATTTCTGGTCTTATTGTCATTCATTTTTGTGCATGTTATTCCAAATAAGAATTGTCTTAATTATCTTTCATTTAAATGTAATAACCTTGTAAGCAAAAAAAAAACTAGGGGTGGGAATCTTTTACCATCTCACGATTCGATTCGATTCCGATTCTTGAGGCCACGATTCGATTCAAAATCGATTTTCGATTCAAAAGATTTTCGATTCAAAACAATTCGATTTTATTCATAATGATTTCTAATCAGGTTTCTGATCATGATCTACTCTCATCTGCTTTGCAATACAGAATGACAAACGGAGACATTAAAGTGTCTTTTTCACATTTATTAAGTTCAATTCTCAGGGAAGTGCCTTTTATCAAAAACATTGAAAAAATATTTTTACTTGGTACTTTTAAAGCAAAGTATTTATGATGACCCATAACGAACTTACTTCCAATACTTCCTATATTAATTGTATTAATAAAACAAATGGAAGTGATTTGGCAAGTCAACTGTAAGGTTACATTTGCCAGCATATGTCCCAACATTGCTGAGAACCAACAGGAAAATAAATGTGTGCCTGTACTAGCAGCATACTTGTAGTAAATTAATACAAACTTCAGCATATTCTGAATCTCTGGCATTTAATAATAGACTTCTAACCAACATCCTCTTGTTATTTCCAATGAGCAATATAATCCTTCAGACAAAAAAAAACATTTTGCTGTAGCAAATTCACAAACAGTTTTCGTTCAAAAATATAGAATTATGTACCTGAAGCTATCATAACGTATAATGCTTGTGGACTTATGCATATTCTGAATAATTAGTAACATACAAAGTCGCTCTTGACTTATACACAACTAAATAATAAAGAGTTATGACTTGAAATGTTTGCTGTATACCACAATCAAAAATAGCAAAGAAAGTGAATGAACATTCTGCAGAGAGTAACTTACAGTCAAAATGTAACTTTTTGTGACTGGCATTGCACATATTGCATACAGATCAGATCGGTTTACACAGCATAGTGATGTGAAAACTAAACAATACAGAAATTATCTCTCATACAAAAAAATACTAAATAGATCACAATGAAATTGCCAATGTTCCATACGTTAGCTTTTAACGAAGACATTCTCTGGTGCCGTTCGGATTTGGCGCTCAGCCATCATGCGTCTGTTATGTGCGCGTCTCTGTTATGTGCACGCCACAGACTGTCCGCGCACTGCACGTCCGCTTCAGAGTTCCGCCTTTTGCGTTCCTTCAATGTTACGTTATTAGATTTTTATTTTTATTTTTTTAGAAAATCGATTTTTGACATTTGTGAATCGATTCAGAATCGTCCACGTCCCGAATCGCGATTCATCTAAGAATCGATTTTTTTCCCCACCCCTAAAAAAAACCTTGAGGAATCCCTTGTATTTTTTTTATTCTGGTGTGTAACATCCACTTTTCAATTCCCTAAAAACTAAATGAAGCCCAGCCCTCCATTTATTCTCCTGTTTCACCCAAAATTTCGTCACATTATAAAAGTAAAATGGGTTGTAAACACATTTTCATGTTGACTCTCTTTTACCCAATGGTCAATGCTCCTAATGCTGTCTGACTCTGAACACAGTTAAAGCTGCGTTGGGTCAGGAACTATTTACATTTACATTTATTCATTTAGCAGACGCATTTATCCAAAGCGACTTACAAATGAGAACAATAGAAGCAGTTAAACTAACAGTAGGACAACAATATGCAAGTGCTATGACCCTTCCCAGTTTAATCTAATGCAGTACATGTACTTTTTATTTTTTATAAATAGATATAGAAGAGAAGGGAAAGTGTTAGTATTAATGGATTTACAGGAACGCCGTGGAAAGCCGCGGGACAGGTTAAAGGCTTTGATGCTTACTGGTTTGGTACATAAATCCTCGAGGCAAACATTATAAATGGCACCACAACTGTAATGTTAAAGGGCAGATGATTAATGACAGACAAGATGAAGCTGAATTTAGACACAGTGATGCAGGGATTCAAACACAACACAGATCAGATGCTGTAGTAGTGCGATGCCTCACCATAGAAGCCTGCAGCCTGACCTACTTAGTGCGGTGACGTTTGCTCGCATTGGGGGGATCTGGCAACCACGCAGCACAGCTCTCTCTCTATTTCTCTCTGTTTTTCTCACCGTTTCGCTGTCCGTCTCACATCTGATGGGGCCAAGTCTGCCCACAAGAGCGCAGCCTCAAGCGCAGCCCTTTCATGCAGGCAAATGTTCGTGCAGGGACTTACACATGTGCATAAAAACTCAACCATGCCTAAATTCAGCAACTTAAAAGGATCCCGCTCTTATAAAATGCATGAAAAACATACCAAGCCAAACATTTCCTTCTAATCTAAAATGTTAGCATCAATAGTTTACAGCTATATTATAAAACAAATGTCAGTGGTGTTTGAACATCTAGGGTGTTTTAGTAGTTTTTAGTTCGTATCACTAAAAAAATATCCGCATACACACAGTGTGTGCACTCACATAAAGCAATAGATACTATATAGCAAATCTGTTTTGATTGTTTATATCATCGTCGTACAGTGTGTAAACCATCCTGTTGTCAATTAGGCATTAAGCTATTATAAACATCAACATCATGAATTTATGAAAAGCTGCTTTAAAACTATGTGTATTGTGAAAAGCGCTTTACGAATTGCTTTTAGGGCGATTCTAAATGGCTTCTTACCACCCACAGGTCTTTGCTTCAATGGAAGTTTATTTTTTCCATGTGTTTTATTATGTGACAGTCAAAAAATGCAAGTGTAATCAAGCAGAAGAGCTTGTTTCTCTTGCCTTAGAAATAAGAATAAATTAGCTGTCAATTAAGAGTTAGCGGAGAGTCTTAGTGTATTTTAAATTTGTAAAGTGCAGACAATATTAATAATCTAATTGCTAAACAAAGACATTGAAATATAGCAATCTGCAACATACACACATGCAAAGCATACACTTCTTTAAGAGTAACGTATACAAAGTATAAGAGTTATATATAAATATAAATCCCCCACCCCCCAAATGCTGTATTTTTTTGTTTTAATTTTTGTGTTTCAATGGTTTAATAACATTTTAATAATCCAAAAAAGATATCTAAACAATTAAAGTAATAATTAATTACTATTTTAACAATAATTGATGAAATTAAATTATGAAATTTGTAGTATTTTTTAAGAAGTTCTGTGCTGTCTGTTGTTTTTGGTTTTAATTCTATGTTTAATGATTTAATACAAATTTATAATTCATTAAAAATCGTTGGAATCAAATGAATTTATAAAACCTTGGATTTTAATTGCCTAAACTCCGTGACATTTCATTTTACAGAGTAAATACATTTTTTTGACTGGATTCCGTCCACGTTTTCAACAGCGTGGAAATTGGGCCTTGGATGTAGGCAGTTGAGACACATAACGCTACCCACAATTCCCTGTGAGCACAGTCTAGGCCTCAGGCTGGGTCAGGTAGAGCTAATGTACACATGAACGAACGCACAGTCGCACTGTAAAATACACTAACCTCATGTGATCTGAGCATCACCTCAGAGCCGCGGGATACGCCTCAAGCATCAACTCATCCTTACGGTTCATATATGAATGTGTATGTACCATACATACACGAATGTGTCCCACTTAATTAATACACATATGTGCATTTCTATCACAGATGAGAGTGCATGTGTCCTTGTTAGCCCCGTGGTGGGCGCCACATCTCATTTATATTCTCATTATTCTGCACTCTCAACATCCTTGCGTAATAAAGAAGCAATCAGAGCAGTATCAAGCCCTTAAAGGCTCGCTGTGAGTCCTCTGATGTGGGATCTGACAGGTCGCTTCTCCTCGGCCGAGGTACTTCTCACGTGAGGAACGACAGATGGTCAACATTAACGTCTGCAGCACTTCAAAGTCATCTGCAGTCATTCAGGAGGTAAAGTGGGCATGATTTGGCATGTCTTCACCAGCAGGCGTAATGCAAGAGTAAGACCACTTAATGCACGTTTTTTAAGAGGTCGCCGGATGCTTGTCGGGATCAAGGGTGTTTTAATTGCTTGAAAGAGAGGTGGAGGAGTGGGTTCGATTACTGAGGCCGGTGAGCGCCTGCACGACAAACCTCACAAGAATCGATCATCTAGACAGGCGGGTGAATGAGTTCCCCAGTGCTGAAAGCTAAATCTGCACACTATCAACCGTAAACAGTGTGCAAGATTGGAATTAGTGCATCGCGAATCATAATATATTGAAAATGTTATACCAGAAGAGCACGGTTGGTGTACTACTACTGATTTTTCAAGTGTGCATCTGTGCATGCTAGTCCACTATGCTATTATTTCCCATTGACGTTAGACTTTTCCAGTTGTACAGGGCGAATATAAAGTGTGTTTTAGAATGCATGAACCTAAAAGTGAAATAATAATGATCTATCTAGATTGCTAATGCTTATAGGCAAACACAAACAGTATGCAACTAGGAGCTCTGTGGTATCACAATGCTTTTTTATGACATAGCCTGTTGAAAAACTGGTATACAGGTCCTAAAATTAACACCCGTCAAGCGCCAAATGCGAGTGAAAATCGGTGTTGGCGAGTATATGAAATGGTGTCAATCACCAGTTGGCTTGTAATTTTTTTATAAATTCTAAAAATGTAATATTGCGAGAACATAACGGTGAACAAACATGAAGGATGCTCGGGACAGTTAACAGGCCAGTGCTGCATCGTCAGAAGTGTTTAAGCCAATTTAAAAATCCAAGCGCAAGAAGATGCAAAAGAGAGCTCAATTCATTTCTTGCACACTTTGTGGAAAGCTAACATCCGAAGCACGCACAGAAAGCGCATCTCAGACAGCACGAAAATACTGAATTGAGATCTCTTTCACATCTTCTTGCACTTGAACGGACAAATTCACAAAAGATATGTCTGTCTCAGTGAGTATCCTACTAAACATAGATATAGGTGATGGTTTAAATGAACATAAACAGTAGAGAAAGATGTATACCAGTTTCAGTGTATTGGATCCGTGCATTAGTCTTAAAGTGACAGAAGCCTAATATTCTGCTGCTGTCTGCTTTTAATGTTAATCAAACAACAAAGGACAAAGAAATAAGGAATAATCTATCCTTAATTCATACAGAAAAGATTAGCCAGTGTTATTTTAATTTTAATTACTTTATTCAATGTAAAATTGATACAGTAAAGATTAGCCAGTGTTATTTTACATTTAATAACTCAATATTCAATGTCTCTACCTAAACTACTGTTCCTTGTCTTTAATAAAGTTTTACATTTATATTTATTAGGTTAGATGCTTAACAAAACAAACTGTGATTGGTTGCTTGACATGAAATGAAAGTCCAGATCTGGCTAAGGTTTGTCTATCCGGGACTCACCAGTGCATGCTTTTAGTGCACACTATAAGTATGTAAACTGGGCTGCAGTCTTTGTATTAATAAGCTAAATATTGAAGCTAAAAAACAATGTTAAAAAAGGAAAAATAATGATAAATTAGAAATCTCTTTTAAAATAAGAGCGATTGAGAACTATAGTCAAAGTATAGTGTAGTCAAGTAGTGATGAAAAGCTAAATTTGACCTTTTATCATCATAAGTGGACAAATTAAATGATGCAAGGTATGATATGAACCCTTTAAAGGGCAGTTGCGATGAGCTATTTGTGAGAATCTGACAGATCTCAAACAGAGCGACGCAGAGCGAACACTAAAAGTGTGAATTGATAAAAACAGCAGGTAAGGAGGAATGCAGAGTCATGTTGCCATGGCAACTGCCTGCACACGAAGACAAAGGCTATACCTCTTCACGAGCGAGAAGGCGGTCGGAGGCGATGAGGGCTGACACGCAAACACCCGCTCGCCAGCTGAGAGTTTGCCAATCCACCTCACAAAACTAAGACTCTCGCACTGTAGCGAGGGTGTGCGCCAAACATTTCTCTTTATATCAACAGTGTATATTCCTGATGTGTTCAATTTCCAAGCACAGACGTCTTTTGATGCTTGCTAAGGTGTTATAAGGTTAATACAACTTGTGAGATATAAACTTCCAGTTCTTAGAAATAAAGTCTTTTTCCCTCCGAATTGGATTTGCAATTGCAACTTTATATCTCACAATTCTGAGAAAAGAAGAGCTTCCATATTAATCAGAATCTAATAAGAATCACCACTGAGAATAATGTTAAATGAAAAGAATTCATTTAAAAAATAATAATAAACAAAGCTAAAACAGTAATGAGAATATGGAAGAAGGAAACGTGCCTAATTGTCATTTTACTATCAAAATAATGTCATATTGCAAAAATAAATAAATAAAAAATAGTGGTCCTAAAATAGGCTTTTTTTTTCAAGCAAAACATAACTTTTCCCTTTTGATTTTGAGATGAGCCGTTACCTGGTTTTACTAAGATTCACAACCTTTAACTAGTCTTCTTAGCTAACTCTTAGAGTTAATAAGCACCAGTTTATATTCAGAGTAGTTATACTAATTAATTCAATGCCAAAAGTGTATTGATATGATTCAGATTGCACCATCTTGATCTGAATCCATCTTTCTCTCAGGAAAGATTCAATGACGCATTTACAAACGTAGTTCAGAAGCGATTGAACATTCAGTCACGCTACAAATACGTTGGTTTGCATACTGAGCAGCTCAGTCGACACTCAGTGGTGAAGGGAGAACACCTCACGGATCTGTCTGTTCACCTTCCATCGGGATTAATGATGACAGCCCATGAAATGAGCTCGGCCACGGGAGTGTGGAGGTCAGAACAGACTCTGGCCAGCCAACCTGATCTAGAACCTGCTGCGTCTACTCAAATCTTACCTGAAATATTAGAGACACGTCAGGTGACCCTCACTAAACATACTGCAAATGTACTATGGTATATTAATGGTATCAGACGATAATATTTTGAGTTATAGCACAGCAGCAATATACATGATAATTATATTATACCGTAGTAATTTTTGGTAGTGAAACATACAAAGAAAACCATTACTTTGGAAGTGCCATGGAACAGTGATACCATGGTAATTACATAATACATTAAAGTACATTCAAAATACCACGGTAGCATCACAGTAATGGTTTAAAAACCCATTGTAATACTGTGGTACTTTGTTTGGTATTGAAGCATACATGATAACTAATGTTAACTAATGAAACCTTTTGGTAAAGTGTTACCAAAGTGCTTTCAAAAATACCATGGTAGTACCACTGTAAATCTCCAAAAACCCATGGTAATACTGTGATACTTTTTAAATAAGTGATATAATCATTGTTCATTGTGAACTGAATGATTGAAATATTCACGTGTCATGGTACTGGTTCTTCAAAGAAATGAATTCACATACAAAAAAGTTTTGTTTGGATGTTTAGGACATTTACCATAGAAGTACCATGGTGTTTTTGGAAGTACTTTGGCATACCAACTAAACACATTCAAAGTTACAAAGGTAAGTTTTATCATGTGCAAAAAGCATGGTATTTGCATGGTACATGTCTAAAAAACAATAAATGTAAAAAAAAACACAAAACATGGTACTTTTTTGTAATGATCATTATTCATTGGTTGTTTGTTAACTGAATTATTTACATATTTATGTATCATGGTATTAATATGGTACTCTAAGGTACTTAGAAAAACACACTGTATATTACACTATATACACAAAAAGTACTCTGGTACTACCGCAGTTTTTTTGGACATTTACCATAGTAGCACCATGGTATTTTTGGAAATACTTTGGCATACATACTAAATCCCATTCAAAGTACCAACGTTTTACTATCACATGGTGGTATACCACCAGTCTGCCTTATATCATGCCCGAAAAAGCATGGTTTTTCCATGATGTCTAAAAAAGCCACTGAAAATGTTGCATTTTCAAAAAAGCACATTGTAAAAACTACTCCATCTTATAAAGTTTCACATGCTCACAGATCTCTCACACAGCTCTATGGCAGATCAGCATCTGCAACAGTGCTATTTGTTTGGGAGTGTGTGGTGAAAACGAGGTGGGATTTGGAGGCGTTATGTACGATCAGAGCGACGGGCAGGTGGGGATCAGATGTGCTTGCAGAACTAAAGGGATTAGCGACCAGTACAGAACAGATCTGTTTGATGTTGACACTCTCCCAGAGGCTCGCGACAGACACCAGACCTGCTCACTTCACAATCTATCCAAAATACAAGCGGAAAACATCAATGTGAGTGCACAGCAAAACTCTATGATGCTAGAATGTTTAAAATGGTTGCCATTATTTATTAAAGGGGCCATGGCATGAGAATTAAAATTTCCCTTGATCTTTTGACATATAAGAGGTCTTTGTATTAGTAAAATATACTGCAAGTTTCAAAGCTTAAAACATCCTCATTATTCCTCCAAATAACAGCTTGTTTTGATATTGGGTGACTGGTGACAACACACAGGCAAATTAATTTGCATATGACCGCCTCCAGAGCAGGACATCGATGAATAGTTATACATCATTGCACCATAGGCCCCGCCCACTGACATTCAGCCGCCTAATGGCTGGCATGTCAATACACTGGTTATGAGCGTCACGTCAAAAGCCATTATAATCACTGACGCTGTCTACGCATTTACTGACAACCCTTAAAGGGGCAGCGTCTTAAAAACGGATCATTCCAGGCAGCGAGTCAAAATGAAGGTAGAAAATAACGCAGATTTTTGTGCAAAAAACATTATTAACATTATATGTGAACCTCAACATATTCAAATAATAATAATAATAATAAAAAAATCATGACCCCTTTAAAGTGTAGGGCTTGTTTTGGATAATCAGGCCAATAAGAGACTATTAATTGCAACTCTTACCTTTTTATTACACAAATGTTTGATTCAAAATGTCTAAACAGAGATCATTGAGCGGAGAACCATTGAAATTGCTGCAAAACTTTCAAAACAGTGATGACATAAAGCCTTGTATACTGAAATGAAGTGACTGGCAGTTTGATACGCACTCAGAATCACAAAGGTTTTGAAGCTTCACCTGTCAATAGTTTAGGCTCTTCCCCAGAACATTTACTAAAAGCTATACGTGTTTACTAAAGACTGATTAAAAAGATTCTTCAACAGCATCAGATGGTTAAACTCATTTAGTTTTAAGAGTAAGGAGCAGACTCCAGTATTGAGTCCTGAAACTGTGAAATATTGCAGCAGGGCTGGACTCTGAGATCAGAGCATTGATCTTTGCTCTGGACAGTGTAATAAGAGAAGATATCCGGATGTTGTAGCCTGAGGATAAACCGCTAGAATTGATCCCTTATCTGGAAGGCTGTGATAGGGTTCCCGGCGGTTTGGGATGCATCCAAACTGCTGGAGCGTAAGTGGATTTAAAGCTCAGTGTGTCAGTATGACGTGCTGTAGTGCCGTTGCTCTTCGAAACGAGGTTTGTGGAATAAACATCAGCTGTCCTTACGGCACAGCAAAACTAGAAGCGTATTTATGTAATTCTGCTCAGTTACAACACATGATATAACTGCACTTTATAATAGCTTTCACTTTAATATACAGGTGAAACTCGAAAAATTAGAATATCGTGCAAAAGTTTGTGTATTTCAGTAATTCAAATTAAAAGGTGAAGGTATATATAACTATATACATATGCATGATTATACTTTTCAGAGGGCCAACATTTCTGTATTTAAAATCCTTTTTTTTATTGGTTTCATGTAATATTCTAATTTTCTGAGATTTTGAATTTGGGGTTTTTATAAGCTGTAAGCCATAATCATCATAATTATAACTTTTGCACGATATTCTAATTATTCTATAATGCTAAAAATATCAGCAGTTAATGCACATTCAAGAATAAAAAGGCAATGAAACTCTGAATCATATACACTCACTTCTGAATGTCCATAACATTCACACTTGTCTGGCATTATATAATGTTAACGATTATCTCCTAAGACCAAACATGTCCTTTGGTTTGGGTCTATGTCTCCTGTCTCAATTTATGTTATCAAACAAAACTATTTCCAACATACTAAAGGAGATCAATACCTCAAGCACAGGTCAGGGAAGTATTTTCACCATTATTATGGCTTCCAAGACCACTGTACATTAAATTTAATCAGCCAAGGGGTTCATGTATATCAGATCCTACCCAACAGGGATTCGCAGATGGACAGGTATGCTAGTCCTAGAGATAGTGGAGCGCTCTTCCACCCTCTTAAAACGTGAAACAGGGAAGCGTGACAGAGGGTTAGATCACGCTTTAGAGGACAGACAGCGAGTGACGGCTTCTCTTCTCTGAATGTAAATTACAGCTTCACCTGTCACTCTAAATCAACCAAGGACATCATGAGAGGGAAAGAAAGAGCGAGAGAAGCATACAGAGAGAATATTCTCACTCAGCAAAGATTTTTTCCAAGTGTTTTAAACATATGTTGAGGAAAGAGAGTCTTTGAAACATGACGGAGGTCCACAGGGGTCCACAATCACATCTGCTCATTCATTCGAGAGGATGCAAACATTCTGCGTACTGTACAGAGAACGGGTGGCGTTCTCTAATACAGTGATGATAAATCATATATTTACAATGTAGAACTTGACTGGCATGTTACAAATCCCTGAATTGCTTGTTGACTTGATTGCACGATTTGAGACTTGAGACATAAAATATGCCAAAACGCCATGAAACGGTCTAACAAATA
Source organism: Abramis brama (assembly GCF_963993115.1). NCBI lineage: Eukaryota > Metazoa > Chordata > Actinopteri > Cypriniformes > Leuciscidae > Abramis > Abramis brama. Next base: position 3,229,356 of record NC_139973.1, on the reverse strand, counting down.
CAATATTCCTTCTTGCCTTGATATATTTCATACTGAAACAGGAAAAGCAACATCTGAGCATTTACAAAGACATTAATTGCAGTATATCTATTTTAAACAGACAAACAAGATATTCGAGTATTGAACGCTTATTTGCTAAAAATGTGCACTTTTAAGAGTGCACTAGTATATACAGTAGATGAGCTCAAAGCTATAGACATAGACAGTCACAAAACTTACATTTTAATTTTATGGGGTCTTTAATAGATCATGCCTGCATATGTTTGATAAACCTGTTTTTCCTTTGGAAACTACTGAAATCTGACTGACGGACACACTTCATGACTGACAGAAAGTGTGCATCACTGAAACTCTCCCTGCAAGACACACACACGCACACACACACACACACACACACACACACACACACACACACACACACACACACACACACACACACACACACACACACACAATTAGCTTTTATGTAAGCACTGCCACAGATGAGGAGATTCACTCAAAGTCTATCAGAGCTCAAACTCGCAAGTCCAATCGGTCAGAAAATAAACAAACAATGTTTCATCACATTAAACTTACAAAAGCTTACAAAAACTTCCTTTTTCAATCCCATATTGACTGTACCATGAAACATGGTGTATACTGTCTGTGTACGGTAGTTTCAAAAGTATATACCATATTATATATACCATATTACATGGTATATTAATAATTTAGTGTAAAAATATTTTTTCCATGTTATTTTTTAGTTGCAGGTTTGTGCCAACAGTGATAAGCTCTACACGACTCTATTTATAGTCATCAGTCAGTTTTAACATCAATGCTAACCCCTGCTCCCTCATTAGGCTCCATGTGAAGTATGTGTGTGGCGTAATGGAGAGTTTGGCATCAGTCGAAGGCAGGCCGAGTTTGATCTCTCTCTCTCATGCTGGCCAATTACCCAGCATTCCTTTAATTTTCCTCCAGTAGCTCCATATATCCCTCCCCATCCGTCTGCCATCCAGCTGTCCCCATGCAGCACCAATTACAAACTCCTCTTATGGATTTAGACAGGACTATTTTTGAATCCTGCTGTGGGAGGACACACACTCCAGACTGGAAACATCTCGCGAGTGACGCTTTCCTGTCCATCGTCGATCACATCTCTCAGTGGCCGAACATTAGGCTGGTATGCTCAGATGTTTTCATGCGTTTGAGTGACGCAGTTTATTGAGGCAACTAAAAAACAATATGATCAGATATTTTAAATTACGACACTTGTATGAATTACATTTCATCACCTTCCTAAAATAATTGCCCAAGTCATTTTGATGATCAAATGGTGATCCAACGTCGGATACTCTTATAGGTTACTCCTGTGGATCACGGCTGAACGCGTCTTCTCCACACTCACTTACAAACAAACATTTTTTTCGCCTATCGTGCGTCTACTCTACACCTGTACCACTAAAAAGACGGATTATATCCAAGACTTCAGTCATAAATTAGTATTAATATTGATAGCATCACTGGTAGCGTCGTTGCTAACTTAACTTACTGTCCATCTGTTAAAATGGCGAATATATCAGATGTAAGTAGTCTACCTTTTGGTGCAGGTGAGGACACATTTGAGCTACACGCGTTGCAGTCTGAGCTGGAAGCTGTTGAGAAACAGATCCACGACCTTTTAGTGAGAAAAGCCGAGCTGATAGACCGGCGGTTAGCTCTTGAAACATCACGCGCCGATGAACACAAATCAGTGATCAACGTTACTAACCCGCTGACTCCGACCTCGTCTACTCCGTGCGTTACTCAGCATCGGTCACGAGCGTCGAGGCCGCGATCAGCCATGGTCTCGTTTACGCCGGCTCCAACACGCCACCACGAAGCCTGGATATTTCCGCAGCGGAAGACGCGAGTCAGGTCTAGACCAAGAAAACTCTCTCCGACCCTCCCGGTTTTCGAGATATCCACACAAAACCGCTTCTCCCCTCTCCGCGAAACAGAACGCGATGCTGTGATCATCGGTGATTCCATCGTTCGACACGTACAAGCTACGTTAAATAAAAGTAAGGTGCATAGTCACTGCTTTCCTGGTGCTCGTGTTTCTGAAATCGCTGCTCACGTTCCCGAGATTCTGAACGAGCGCGTCGGAACTGTGGTCCTGCACGCGGGAGGGGCCGACATCAGGCTGCGACAGACAGAGGTTCTGAAGAAAGACTTCAGGAATCTGATCGATACGGTACGCAGCACATCGCCTGATATAACGATCATTGTGTCAGGACCGCTTCCCACGTACCGACTAGGTCATGAAAAGTTTAGTAGATTATTCGCGCTAAATGAATGGTTAATGTCATGGTGCAATGAGCAGAAACTGCTCTTTGTAAATAATTGGAATCTGTTTTGGGAGCGTCCTAGGCTTTACCGTGCTGATGGCTTACACCCAAGCAGATTCGGATCGGATCTTCTGTCAGATAACATCTCCAAAATGTTAAATACCTTTTGACTAGTAACCAAAAGTTCAAATCATAGTCTCTGCTGCACCAAATTAACTGATATAAATAGTGTAGAACATTGCATAGAAACTGTGTCTATTCCTCGTTTAGTGAGATCAAATAATAAATCTACTGCAGGATCTAGAAAAAATCTAATTGTTATTAAACCAGAAAATGTTGCTATTAGTAAACAAAAACAATTTCTAAAGCTAGGTCTTCTAAACATTAGATCACTCACACCTAAGGCAGTTATTGTAAATGAAATAGTCACGGATAATAGCTTCGATGTCCTTTGCCTTACTGAAACTTGGCTTAAACCTAATGATTATTTCGGTCTAAATGAGTCTACTCCATCAGGATACTCCTATAAGCACGAACCCCGTCTGATTGGTCGTGGCGGCGGTGTTGCAGCGGTCTATAGAGATATTCTCAATGTTACTCAGAAAACGGGTTATAAGTTTATTTCGTTTGAAATACTTGTACTAAATGTTACGCTCTTAGATGTTAGAAAAAAATCCATATTATCTCTAGCCTTGGCTACCGTATATAGACCGCCTGGGCCTTACGCTGATTTCCTAAAAGAGTTTGCAGATTTTCTCTCAGATCTATTGGTCAATGTAGATAAAGCATTAATTGTTGGAGATTTTAACATACACGTAGATAATCCAAATGATGCGTTAGGGGCTGCGTTTATAGATTTATTAAATTCCTTTGGGGTCAAACAAAACGTCACCGGACCAACTCATCGTCTTAATCACACACTCGATTTAATTATATCATATGGAACCGATCCAACCGATATAGATATCATTCCACAAAGTGATGATGTCACTGACCATTACTTGGTAACTTGCATATTACGTACTGCTGTAATATGTCATGCGGCGCCGCGTTTTCGACCAGGCAGAACAATCCTTCCATCCACCATAGATAATTTCTCGAGTTGCTTGTCTGATCTGTCTCAGCTGCTGCCTGAACCCAAACAAACAGATGAACTAGAGGAATTAACTAGCACTATGAGCACCATTCTCTCTAGAACATTGGATGTTGTTGCACCCGTTAGATTAAAAAAGGTCACAGAGAAAATTAAAGCACCATGGTACAATAATACTACGCATGTTCTAAAGAGAGAAACCCGTAATTTAGAGCGTAAATGGAAACAAACTAATTTAGAGGTCTTTAGAATCGCGTGGAAAGACAGTATGTCACGTTATAAAAAGGCCCTAAAAGCGGCCAGGGCTGAGCATCTCCGCAAACTAATAGAAAACAACCAAAACAATCCTAGGTTTTTATTTAACACCGTGGCTAGACTAACAAATAAACAGACGTCACCCGAACAAAATATCCCGTTACAGTTTAGTAGTAATGATTTCATGAACTTCTTCACTGAGAAAATAGAAAACATCAGAACCACAATTGTAAACGTTCAATCCTCAATCGCACCTTATAATTCAGCCTCAATTTTCCCCCCGCAAGAACAATTACAGTGCTTTACAACTATAGAACAAAAAGAGTTAAATAAACTTATCACTTCATCTAAAACAACAACATGTTTATTAGATCCTATACCAACTAAACTACTGAAAGAAGTGTTACCTGTAGTAGAAGAGCCTCTCCTCAATATTATTAACTCGTCTTTATCTTTAGGTCATGTTCCAAGAACATTTAAACTGGCAGTGATAAAACCTCTCATTAAGAAACCACAATTAGACCCGCATAATCTAGCAAATTATAGACCCATTTCAAATCTACCTTTTATGTCTAAAATACTAGAAAAAGTTGTGTCCGCTCAACTGGGCTCTTTCTTGCAAGAAAATGATATCTATGAAAAGTTTCAGTCAGGATTCAGGCCGCATCATAGCACTGAAACTGCGCTCGTTAAAATCACAAATGATTTACTTTTAGCTTCTGACCAAGGCTGTTTCTCAATACTAGTTTTACTTGATCTAAGTGCTGCGTTCGATACTATAGATCATACAATACTCTTAGATCGACTACAAAATTATACTGGTGTTCAAGGACAAGCATTAAGCTGGTTTAGATCATACTTATCAGACCGCTACCATTTTGTCTATTTAAATGGAGAAAAATCGATCATAATTCCAGTAAACTATGGAGTGCCGCAGGGATCTGTGTTGGGCCCTCTATTATTCTCAATATATATGCTGCCACTTGGAAATATTATAAGGAAACATGGAATTAGTTTCCATTGTTATGCTGATGACACTCAAATATATATTTCATCACGGCCGGATGAAAACGCTAAATTATCCAAATTGACAGAGTGTGTTAAAGATATAAAAGATTGGATGACGCGTAATTTTCTATTATTAAATCCAGACAAGACAGAGGTAATACTTATCGGTTCAAAAAAACGCCCACAGAACCTCTCACAATACAACTTTGACATCGTAGGATGTCCTGTTACTTTATCCTCTACAGTAAAAGACCTGGGTGTTATACTCGATTGTAACCTGTCTTTTGAAAATCATATTTCGTATGTTACAAAAACAGCCTTTTTCCACCTTAGAAACATTGCTAAGCTACGTAATATGCTATCAGTTTCTGATGCAGAAAAGTTAGTTCATGCATTCATGACCTCGAGACTAGATTACTGTAATGCTTTATTAGCCGGTTGTCCTGCATCCTCAATAAACAAGCTACAGTTAGTCCAAAATGCAGCCGCTAGAGTTCTTACTAGATCAAGAAAATATGATCATATAACACCGATTTTATCATCACTACATTGGTTACCTATAAAGTTCCGTATTAATTACAAGGTATTGCTACTGACTTATAAAGCCCTAAACGGCTTAGCTCCAGTCTATTTAACGGATCTTCTATCACCCTATAATCCATCGCGCTCTTTAAGATCAATAAATTCAAGGCTTTTGGTCATACCTAGGATATCCAGATCCACCAAAGGAGGGAGAGCATTTTCACATTTGGCTCCAAAACTCTGGAATAGCCTTCCTGATACTGTTCGTTGCTCGGACTCACTCTCCCAGTTTAAAACTAGATTAAAGACGCATCTTTTCAGCCAGGCATTCATATAATATTGTTAATCTCACAGTTTCAAACTACAATCCGGCCTCTAGTTCATAAATGCCAGAGGAGAACTGGCCCCCAACTGAGCCTGGGTTCTCCCAAGGTTTTTTTTTTTCTCCATTAGGTCACCTGATGGAGTTTTAGGACACCATTAGGCCGCTTGATGGAGTTTTTTTCGGTTCCTTGCCACTGTTGCCTTTGGCTTGCTCAGTTGGGGATATTTTGGGGATATTTAATTTTATTCTATCAATCAATAAATTCCACTAGAAACAAACTTTGTTGTATTATTTTATTTTAATACTGTGAAGCTGCTTTGATACAATCTGTATTGTGAAAAGCGCTATACAAATATACTTGATTTGATACTTGATTTGATCAAATGACTTAGGCAATTATTTTAGGAAGGTGACGAAAGTCACTATAAAATCAAAATCCAGTTGTTTTTAAATGGAATATTGCAGTATTTATTATATATATACAGTGAGGAAAATAAGTATTTGAACACCCTGCTATTTTGCAAGTTCTCCCACTTGGAAATCATGGAGGGGTCTGAAATTACATCGTAGGTGCATGTCCACTGTGAGAGACATAATCTAAAAAAAAAAATCCAGAAATCACAATGTATGATTTTTTAACTATTTATTTGTATGATACAGCTGCAAATAAGTATTTGAACACCTGAGAAAATCAATGTTAATATTTGGTACAGTAGCCTTTGTTTGCAATTACAGAGGTCAAACGTTTCCTGTAGTTTTTCACCAGGTTTGCACACACTGCAGGAGGGATTTTGGCCCACTCCTCCACACAGATCTTCTCTAGATCAGTCAGGTTTCTGGGCTGTCGCTGAGAAACACGGAGTTTGAGCTCCCTCCAAAGATTCTCTATTGGGTTTAGGTCTGGAGACTGGCTAGGCCACGCCAGAACCTTGATATGCTTCTTACAGAGCCACTCCTTGGTTATCCTGGCTGTGTGCTTCGGGTCATTGTCATGTTGGAAGACCCAGCCTCGACCCATCTTCAATGCTCTAACTGAGGGAAGGAGGTTGTTCCCCAAAATCTCGCAATACATGGCCCCGGTCATCCTCTCCTTAATACAGTGCAGTCGTCCTGTCCCATGTGCAGAAAAACACCCCCAAAGCATGATGCTACCACCCCCATGCTTCACAGTAGGGATGGTGTTCTTGGGATGGTACTCATCATTCTTCTTCCTCCAAACACGTTTAGTGGAATTATGACCAAAAAGTTCAATTTTGGTCTCATCTGACCACATGACTTTCTCCCATGACTCCTCTGGATCATCCAAATGGTCATTGGCAAACTTAAGACGGGCCTTGACATGTGCTGGTTTAAGCAGGGGAACCTTCCGTGCCATGCATGATTTCAAACCATGACGTCTTAGTGTATTACCAACAGTAACCTTGGAAACGGTGGTCCCAGCTCTTTTCAGATCATTGACCAGCTCCTCCCGTGTAGTTCTGGGCTGATTTCTCACCTTTCTTAGGATCATTGAGACCCCACGAGGTGAGATCTTGCATGGAGCCCCAGTCCGAGGGAGATTGACAGTCATGTTTAGCTTCTTCCATTTTCTAATGATTGCTCCAACAGTGGACCCTTTTTCACCAAGCTGTTTGGCAATTTTCCCATAGCCCTTTCCAGCCTTGTGGAGGTGTACAATTTTGTCTCTAGTGTCTTTGGACAGCTCTTTGGTCTTGGCCATGTTAGTAGTTGGATTCTTACTGATTGTATGGGGTGGACAGGTGTCTTTATGCAGCTAACGACCTCAAACAGGTGCATCTAATTTAGGATAATAAATGGAGTGGAGGTGGACATTTTAAAGGCAGACTAACAGGTCTTTGAGGGTCAGAATTCTAGCTGATAGACAGGTGTTCAAATACTTATTTGCAGCTGTATCATACAAATAAATAGTTAAAAAATCATATATTGTGATTTCTGGATTTTTTTTTTTAGATTATGTCTCTCACAGTGGACATGCACCAACGATGACAATTTCAGACCCCTCCATGATTTCCAAGTGGGAGAACTTGCAAAATAGCAGGGTGTTCAAAAACTTATTTTCCTCACTGTATGTAATCCTTATTAATCAAAATAACTTCCCCTCCCTCTTATCTCTTCTCTGATAATGAGGGCGGAGCAACCTGTCACTCACATGAGATCCACCAATAGCAAACCACAACCATCCAATCAATTCCCCATGAACAGAATCAAGTCCCGCCCTACATTTGTTCATCAAAACAACTGATGCATTTATGCCAATCTCACCAAGCACACACCAATACAAAGAAAAGTAGGTAAATATATAATTAAATGAGTTGCAGTTCGCACACACAGTGGCACACTTCCAACCAATTACACGTGCAAAGATATCCAGCCCTAAAGCTATCGGGACAGGGACACAAACACCGTTATCGTTCACGGCAAAACACCTCCTTTCTCATCGACAGTCATTGAGCATTGAAAATATGAACTGAGTGCACAGAGAGAGAGATAGAGGGGGAAGAAAAAACACTATCTTGCAAACAGGCACGGCGCCACCGCTGGGGAAATGCCTCGGCACTGTAGATTATTACTCAAAACCATCTGCCCAAATGCTTTCTTCCAAATCGACTTGGAAGGGGGCGAGGGAAGACGATGTTTTCCTCTGCAACACTGAACAAGGTTAGAAGCGAGACCCGCTGGCGCCCGTCCAGCCATGGGTAACCATGGAAATGAATATTAACTCGATCTGAGGAGAAGCAAAGCGTTCCTGGAAGTACGTGTGCACCCACAAATGATGGAGGTGGATCAGTTCAGTGTCATTAGGGTGCTTTCTAAGGCAGTATCACGCAGATTCTGCAGATTTGTCTGCATATCCATGATGTGAATCAGTTCCAGCACATCTCAAAGCTGCTGTATTAGACTGAGATCTGGTGACTGTGGAGGCCGTTTGAGTTTAGTGAACTCACTGTCATGTTCAAGAAACCAGTTTGAGATGATTTGAGCTTTGTGACATGTGCGTTATCCTGCTGGAAGTATCCACCAGAAGATGAGTTCACTGTGGTCATAAAGGGATGGACATAGTTAGCAAGAACACTCAGGTCAGCTGTGGCGTTTAAATTATGCTCAATTGGTACTAAAGGGCCCAAAGTGTGCCAAGACTATATATATTCTGACCGTCATCTAAATGTTGCAGCAGAAATCCAGACTCATCAGACCAGGAAACGTTTTCCAATCTTCTATTGTCCAGTTTTGGTCAGTCCGTGTGAATCGTAGCCTTAGTTTACTGTTCTTATATGACAGGAGTAACACCAGTGTGTGTCTTCTGCTGCCTGTAGCTCATCTGATTTAAGGTTGGATGTGTTGAGTGTTCAGAGATGCTCTTCTGTGTTCAGAGATGCTCTTCTGTGTTCAGAGATGCTCTTCTGTAGTCAGAGATGCTCTTCTGTGTTCAGAGATGATCTTCTGCGTTCAGAGATGCTCTTCTGCGTTCAGAGATGCTCTTCTGTGTTCAGAGATGCTCTTCTGTGTTCAGAGATGATCTTCTGCGTTCAGAGATTCTCTTCTGCGGTCAGAGATGCTCTTCTGCAGTCAGAGATGCTCTTCTGTGTTCAGAGATGATCTTCTGCGTTCAGAGATGCTCTTCTGCGTTCAGAGATGCTCTTCTGCAGTCAGAGATGCTCTTCTGTGTTCAGAGATGATCTTCTGCGTTCAGAGATGCTCTTCTGCGTTCAGAGATGCTCTTCTGCAGTCAGAGATGCTCTTCTGTGTTCAGAGATGCTCTTCTGCGTTCAGAGAGGCTCTTCTGCGTTCAGAGATGCTCTTCTGCGTTCAGAGATGATGATCTGCGTTCAGAGATGCTCTTCTGCGTTCAGAGATGATGATCTGCGTTCAGAGAGGCTCTTCTGCGTTCAGAGATGCTCTTCTGCGTTCAGAGATGATGATCTGTGTTCAGAGATGCTCTTCTGTGTTCAGAGATGCTCTTCTGTGTTCAGAGATGCTATTATGCGTTCAGAGATGCTCTTCTGCGTTCAGAGATGCTCTTCTGTGTTCAGAGATGCTCTTCTGCGTTCAGAGATGCTCTTCTGCGTTCAGAGATGCTCTTCTGTGTTCAGAGATGATGATCTGTGTTCAGAGATGCTCTTCTGTGTTCAGAGATGATGATCTGTGTTCAGAGATGATGATCTGTGTTCAGAGATGATGATCTGTGTTCAGAGATGCTCTTTTGTGTTCAGAGATGCTCTTCTGCGTTCAGAGATGCTCTTCTGCGTTCAGGGATGCTCTTCTGTGTTCAGAGATGCTCTTCTGCGTTCAGAGATGCTCTTCTGCATTCAGAGATGCTCTTCTGCGGTCAGAGATGATGATCTGCGTTCAGAGATGCTCTTCTGCGTGCTCTTCTGTGTTCAGAGATGATGATCTGCGTTCAGAGATGCTCTTCTGCATTCAGAGATGCTCTTCTGCGTTCAGAGATGCTCTTCTGCGTTCAGAGATGCTCTTCTGAGGTCAGAGATGCTCTTCTGTGTTCAGAGATGCTCTTCTGCATTCAGAGATGCTCTTCTGTGTTCAGAGATGCTCTTCTGAGGTCAGAGATGCTCTTCTGCGTTCAGAGATGATCTTCTGCGTTCAGAGATGCTCTTCTGCGTTCAGAGATGCTCTTCTGCAGTCAGAGATGCTCTTCTGTGTTCAGAGATGCTCTTCTGCGTTCAGAGAGGCTCTTCTGCGTTCAGAGATGCTCTTCTGCGTTCAGAGATGATGATCTGCGTTCAGAGATGCTCTTCTGCGTTCAGAGATGATGATCTGCGTTCAGAGAGGCTCTTCTGCGTTCAGAGATGCTCTTCTGCGTTCAGAGATGATGATCTGTGTTCAGAGATGCTCTTCTGTGTTCAGAGATGCTCTTCTGTGTTCAGAGATGCTCTTATGCGTTCAGAGATGCTCTTCTGCGTTCAGAGATGCTCTTCTGTGTTCAGAGATGCTCTTCTGCGTTCAGAGATGCTCTTCTGCGTTCAGAGATGCTCTTCTGTGTTCAGAGATGATGATCTGTGTTCAGAGATGCTCTTCTGTGTTCAGAGATGATGATCTGTGTTCAGAGATGATGATCTGTGTTCAGAGATGATGATCTGTGTTCAGAGATGCTCTTTTGTGTTCAGAGATGCTCTTCTGCGTTCAGGGATGCTCTTCTGTGTTCAGAGATGCTCTTCTGCGTTCAGAGATGCTCTTCTGCATTCAGAGATGATGATCTGTGTTCAGAGATGCTCTTCTGTGTTCAGAGATGATGATCTGTGTTCAGAGATGATGATCTGTGTTCAGAGATGCTCTTTTGTGTTCAGAGATGCTCTTCTGCGTTCAGGGATGCTCTTCTGCGTTCAGGGATGCTCTTCTGTGTTCAGAGATGCTCTTCTGCGTTCAGAGATGCTCTTCTGCATTCAGAGATGCTCTTCTGCGGTCAGAGATGATGATCTGCGTTCAGAGATGCTCTTCTGCGTGCTCTTCTGTGTTCAGAGATGATGATCTGCGTTCAGAGATGCTCTTCTGCATTCAGAGATGCTCTTCTGCGTTCAGAGATGCTCTTCTGCGTTCAGAGATGCTCTTCTGAGGTCAGAGATGCTCTTCTGTGTTCAGAGATGCTCTTCTGCATTCAGAGATGCTCTTCTGTGTTCAGAGATGCTCTTCTGAGGTCAGAGATGCTCTTCTGCGTTCAGAGATGATCTTCTGCGTTCAGAGATGCTCTTCTGCGTTCAGAGATGCTCTTCTGTGTTCAGAGATGCTCTTCTGCGTTCAGAGATGCTCTTCTGCGTTCAGAGATGCTCTTCTGTGTTCAGAGATGCTCTTCTGAGGTCAGAGATGCTCTTCTGCGTTCAGAGATGATCTTCTGTGTTCAGAGATGCTCTTCTGTGTTCAGAGATGCTCTTCTGCGTTCAGAGATGCTCTGTCTATGCCATGTCTAGCTGCTGCCATGTGATTGGCTAATAAGATATTTGCATTAATGAGCAGTTGAACAGGTGTACCTAGTTCATTTGTTGTGTAAATCCCTCATAATTACAGTGGAGGGTCTTACAAACAGGGGCAAAATCATATATAGGCCTACTGTAGGTGTAGATATCAACTGATATTGCTTTTGTGGAACGATACAGCTTATTTTTATGTTGTTTTTAAAAGTCCAATACATAACTGATAATCAGAATCAATTCTTAATTACCATTTGCATTTTTAACAAATTTTTTTTCATTTTATGTCTAGTTAAGAAATCACAGAATTAATGACTGTCGTTTAAAAGGTTTAGTTAATTATCCAAATAAAGAATAATTTACACTAGTTACTAGTGCTTGTATACAAATTACTTAACAATGTAGAGTATATACATTGCTCTATCTGTGAATACTGTTGATGGGTAAGGTACTACTTTCTAGGGACTACCCAAATTTTGGCAAGTATTCAAATTGTTTTAATTATTTAAAAATGAATGACTGGTCTCTCTCTAATGCCAGTAAGCAGCTCCCTAGCAATCTCCCAGAACATCCTGAAAACCAACTAGAACACCCAAGCAACATTTTGCACAAGCAGGTAAATCTTCTTCAGAAAATTGCTAGTTTATTGCTGTTGTCAAGAAATGCCCCGAAAGCACGCAGCGGATCAAGCTGTCTTCAGGTTTTATTAAATTGGCCCAATTCTTTCCAGAATCCCAATAGCTCACATCCCACTGACCACAACATCCTCTCAAAAACACTTCAGACATCCTAATGCTTCTTGCAAGCACATGGGAAACTTGTTTTGGACCCAGAAAGCCGATATGATTTGACAACAGCAATCTAATGCAACCCAATTTATTTTAAACTGGCATTTCTGGACTGGTTTGGTAGATTTATATCAGAGGGAGAAAGAGGCTGAGAAAGAAACGTGGGTGTTTGCAATCGTAAGGTTTCAGTGCTGAAGACGTTACAGAAACCTACAGTAATTAGACTCTGGTACTGCGAGACATTCTGAGCTTTATATGACATCTGCGTGTTACACAACTGTGCCAAACACTTTTTGTTCTGCTGTTCTAATGATGAGAGTGAATCATATCATATAACCTTGAAATGGAAAAGGTTCAATTCATTCGCTCTGTTTAAACTGGAGACTCTTGATTAGTCACTCTATGGAGAGCAATGAGAAATAAAGCCGGCTCGAGCTGGAAAAACATATACGCTGTGTTATCTACGCAAGCAGTTCATACATAACCACGAGAGATGCTTTGAGCACATTAATGTTAATGCATAAGATTCCTTCAGACGTCTACAGGCTGCAGCTAAGGGAAAATCCAGCTAAATCCAGCACGATTCCGGCTGGTAAATATCAATATAAATACATTTACACACACAAAGACAGATAGAGACAGACAGACAGATAGAACGATAGATAGATAGAATGATATATTGAACGATAGAACAACAGAAAGAATGATAGACAGAACGATAGAGCGACAGAAAGAACGATAGAAAGATAGAAAGAAAAATAGAATGACAGAAAGAACAACAGAGAAAGAATGATAGAATGACAGAAAGAATGATAGAACGACAGAACAAACAATAGATAGAACGATAGAGAGAATGGATGGATGGATGGATGGATGGATGAATAGATAGATAGATAGATAGATAGATAGATAGATAGATAGATAGATGGATGGATGATAGACAGAACGACAGATGGATGGATGGATGGATGGATGGATGGATGGATGGATGGATGGATGGATGGATGATAGACAGAACGACAGATGGATGGATGGATGGATGGATGGATGGATGGATGGATGGATGGATAGATAGATAGATGGATGACAGACAGAACGACAGATGGATAGATAGATAGATAGATAGATAGATAGATAGATAGATAGATAGATAGATAGATAGATAGATAGATAGATAGATAGATAGATAGATAGATAGATGGATGGATGGATGATAGATAGTTGGATAGATGGATGACAGACAGAACGACAGATGGATGGATGGATGGATGGAGTGATAGATAGATAGATAGATAGATAGATAGACAGATAGATAGACAGATAGATAGATAGATAGATAGATAGATAGATAGATAGATAGATAGATAGATAGATCCTGTGAAGGGAAACACTCCACCGCAGTGATGTCATATATTATTTAGTAATTTGGGCCACTTGTTTATTCACAGTCGTTGTCTCCCTCCTCACTATTTCACTCTCTACCATCTTATTTCCCCTGCTATTCAGTTTTAAATGAGTCTCCTGCACTCGTGAGCAAACACACACACACACACACGCACGCACACACACACACACACACACACACACACACACACACACTTGTCTTGGCCTTGGTGGTGAGCAATGCAGTCGGCGGCTCCATTGCGACAGCGGTAACTATGGCGATAACACCGAGGAGAACTGCAAAACATCTCCTACATGCTCGCACCTACATCCACTGCATTTCTTTAAAACATGACAAATCAAGTGCACTCAGTGGATGTCACGAAAAACATGTCCAGGACATACTTCACCTTAAAACCACAGGGAAGAAAGCTAGAAATTACATTCTGCATTGCCTATTTCAGGTTAGCCATTATGATGTGTTGGCTTTGTGACATTTTTTTCATGACAATTAAGCACATTTTCTTCCAAAATCTTAACGTATTCAGACACTTTGACACACTTTTTTTTTTTTTTACTGTATTCAGAGTAAAAATGCTGCTAATTTAAATTTAACAACAAAGACAGTACAACAAATACAATCATGACGCATAAATATATTTTTACAATTTAAATGATGCATCATATGAATAAATGCATCATTGTCTAATTACAGTAATGATATTTTTGTCACGTCACAGTAATAATATTTTATTGCAAAATGTGCTACACTGTCATAAACTGTCATCTTTAGATTTTGGTGTGTGTGTGTGTGTGTGTGTGTGTATGTAAGTGAGTAAATAAATAAAACAAATAGTCTTTAATTACTCATGTTAAAGTCATCCGTCTGTCACCTAGACTAGAAATAAAAGGGGAAAAAGCAGAACATTTTAAACTTTTAAGGTTGACATAATTACCTCAGAATTAGTATTCATTACCATCACCTTTACTGTAGGGCTCATTTTTAATTAAAAGAGACTATTTCCCTTTCAAACTCATTAATCGTTTGACATATGGAGTGTGTGAGTGTCATTTTAAACCACATTTAGACTCGTTTAGAAACTAAAGTCACACATTAAAATGTCAGAATGTTACTGTAACGCATGCACAATATCAAAGGAATGCTGCAGGATCGTTCATAAACGCCACTTTTCTTCATTTCTGCATTTTTAGTGGATGTCTGAAGTCAGTTCACACAGGTGTTCAACAGAGGAACCACAGGTGAAGAGAATGAAACACACACAAACACAGGCTTCAGTAGATCAACTGTTGGAGCTTTGCAAACTCTTCATGAATTTGAATATTGTATGAATCTGAATCTGAATATGAATATGAGTCTGATATGAATATTTCATATCTTATGCAGTGACAATCATAACTTTTAAGTGGTTTTTAGTGCCGGTAAAGTGAGTGGATCCTGGTGAAATAGGGTGGACCTCAATGGCAACTCTCAAAATACATTTTATAATACATGGGCTAAATATAATCCGACCCCCAGTTTCACAGACAAGGCTTAATATAGTCCCAGAATAAATGCATGTTTGAGCTGTTTTAACTGAAAGCAATGCACTGATATATCTTAAAATATGTCAGTGCCATTGTTTTGTCTCACGATTCACATCAGTAACGTTTGTTTCTAAGGCACGTTTATAGAAGCTACTTAAATGTCCTAATCGAACTAATAACTAATCCTGGTTTAATCTAAGCCCTGTCTGTGAAACCAGACGTGTCTGTTGATTTCTTGAACGCAATGGCCAATCAGAGGCGATTAAGTTAGAATCCACTGGAGTTTTTGTCCAGTGCTGAGTTTTGCATGTTCATAAATAAGTGTAGACATTATGTAAATAAGATATTCGTTGTGCAGTGTAGACAGATTCATTGATTATAACATAACTTTGTGAGATCGCGTCAACTCAATGAACTAAGACAGCTGTTTAAGTTGATAAAGAGAGCGCTCTCTGCACGCTTTCTAGGCGATATATCAGTTCAGAATTGAAATACATCTTTTGTCTTGATTGACCAGCGGCATCGTGCACACACTGCAAAGTTTCAGGAGTGACATCCACTACTAAATGCACGTATTTGAGTGATTATTATTGTCATGTATGCATTTACATGTATACATTTGGCAGAGGCTTTTATCCAAAGCGACTTACATTGCATTTCAAGGTACACATTTACATTCTTATCAGTTCTTGCTTTCCCTGGGAATCGAACACATGACCTTGGCGTTGCAAGTTTGAGCTACAGGAAAGCTATATGCATGATTTTTCTCTCCGTAGAAAGAAATACACCTCATACATTTTATCGAAATTTAGAAAATATTGCAAGTTTTGCGCAAATCTGTAATGGAAAGCAGGCTACCGTGACACATTAAGAGAATCTGCTGAAACAGAGGGCCGCTCACGGGCTCGGCCTTAACCAAACATTATTAAAGACCTTCAGCAGACGCTGCAGAGAGAGAATGAGCGAGAGAGGTGGACGGGACAGTCATTAACCCCTCGATGGAGGGAATCAGAGCAAGTGAGGACAGAATAGACACACAGAGTGACTTTTGGACCCAGAGGGCCCTCAAGAACGATACATCAAATCAGTCTTTCTGAACTCTGACACGACGATTCTATCACATCCACAATACCAAATCATTTCTCTCCCTCATCTATCTTCCCTTGAACTATACTTTCAGACTGTTTCCTCAATAAAAGTTAGGGTGTAATGGGAATATCTCAGTTAAAATGATGCAGACAATGTCTTTTCTGTCAGAACAGGACACTGGATCACTGTAGGATTCATTTCAACACATTCAAATGTGTCACGATCAATCTTGAAACATGCAAGAATCAGCATTTGATGCAAATGCTGACAACAGCAGCTTGGTAGTAAAAATAAATAAATAAAACAATAAATATCGGAAGGGTTAAACTGGTGACACTTTACAATAAGGTTCATTTGTTAACATTAGTTAATGTATTAACTAAAATGAAGTAACAATGAGCAATACATTTGTATTCATTAATTTTTGTTAAAGTTGGTTGATAAAAATACAGTCAATCATTGTTTGTTCATGTTAGTTCACAGTGCATTAACTAACGTTAACAAATACAACTTCTGATTTTAATAATGTATTAATAAATGTTGATATTAACATTAACTAAGATTAATAAATGCTGTAAAAGTATTGTTCATTCTTAGTTCATGTTCACTAAAATAGTTAACTAATGAAAGCTTATTGTAAAGTGTTACCTTTAAACTACTCTACCGTTCTTACATTTTTTAAAAGAAATTAATACTTTTATTCAGCAACGATGCATTAAATTGAAAATAAAGACATTTATAATGTCACAAAAGAATTCTAATTCAAATAAATTCGTTCTATTCATCAAAGAATCACGAAAAACAATGTATCACGTTTCCATAAAATACGTAATTCCACAAAAATAACTGTTTTCAACATTGATAATCATGAATGTTTCTTGAGCAGCAAATCATCATATTAGAATGATTTCTGAAGGATCATGTGACACTGAAGACTGGAGTAATTATGATGAAAATTCAGCTTTGATCACAGGAATAAATAACATTTTACAATAAATTCACATAGAAACAGATATTTGAAATTGTAAAAATATTTCACAATACATCAGTTTTTACTGTATTTTTAATCAAATAAATGCAGCCTGGTCGAGCCTCTTTTTTCAAAAACATAAAAAAAAAAAAAAACACAAATGAAGGGAAGCTCCAATAGCAATGAAAGCCTCTCATCAACCAAAAGCATCCACATCATAATGTCACCTGTTGCATTAAAATGCTGTCTAGATTGGTTTTGGAACAGAGCTACAGACCTTCATAAGACACAAGACCGCAGCATCTACATCACTGCATGACAGCAGCATTAATCATCAGTGTTCACACTGTAAAACAGTGACTGATCATCCCTGTGTCACTGTACAGTCCTCACCGCCACAGCGCCAGGGTTTGTGCTGACGAATAGCACAATAACCTCTTATCTCTGAAAGACTCATCCACAGTCCTTCTCAGAGCCACGTCCTCTGTCTATCTCTGATATCCTCCAATGTATCACTCTGTTGATAAGCACTTCACAGGGGAAGGTCAAGTGATGAAAACAGAAACATCATCACTAAAAACAGATTTTTATATTTTATAAGGAAAATCATTCTGACTGGAAAGATGCTGAGGTGTTGTGGGTGGTTGCCGGGGTGTTGCTATGCAGTTGCAGTTCTCACATCGAACATGGTCGATAGGGAAAATGCATTTTAAATATATTTTCAACTGTACATGCACTAATTCAATCTAGCTGAGTGTAAATATTAGTGTATGTGCAGAGCTGTAGGAGGGGAGCAGCAAACCCCCGTTGCGTTCCCTCGGTGAAAAGCCACTATTGTTAACGTGACAGTGATGAAGATTTATGCAATGCCGACTGGATAGATGAGATTACAGAGCACTAAAAGTCACACATCAGTGAACACAACCTCATAGCGACAGGTCAGGACACTCTACTGGAGTCCTTCAAGTCACCGGAAGACACACATGCAGCAAAACAAAATAATAAATAATAATAAAAAATAGTTTTGCTTATAGATGCTAATAGGCCAATACAGAGTTCCCGCTGCCCTAAAAGGCAAAAAGCAAGGCCTATCTTTATTTCTCAAAGCAAACTTACAAAGAAACATAAATTCTATTATATAAATATTAGTGATGTCAAATCGATTATTTGAATTATCATAAAAGTTTGTAAATATATAATAAATATTATATATAATAATAATACATAATATAAAATTACATGAATAAATAAATAAATAGAATTAAAAATATACACACACTACCCATCAAAAGTTTTGAATAATTAAGATTTTTAAAATGTTTTTAAAAGAAGTCTCTTCTGCTCACCAAGGATGCATTTATTTGATGAAAAATACCATAAAAACAGTAATATTGTGAAATATTATAACAATTTTAAATAACCATTCTCTATTTAAATATATTATAGTGTAATTTATTTCTGTGATGCAAAGTTGAATACTCCAGTCTTCAGTCACATGATCCTTCAGAAATCAGTCTAATTTGATATATATATATACATATGTATGTATTCTTTTTATTAGCATGTACACCCTGCTAAATAAATTCTTTTTCCATCAAGCCTGGAACAAACTCTCCTCCAAATAATTAACAGAGCACCATCTCATGAATATGCTGAAGCGGAAGACGCAGAATGCATCTGGAGGACGGATGCCTTTCATCTTAGTGTAGTGGGACAGCGAGATGCTCGCCTAAATCTCCTGATAATCCGCCTCAGCTTGTAATGAAAGGGATAAATCAGGACCCTGGACAGCGCCCGACAGGGCTGAGTGATAATGCGTCTGGATTCAGCACCACGGACAGCAGAACATCCACATACCTGGATCACATTCTGGGTTTGGGTTTATAGGGCATTAAATGGACCTAAAAGGCACAAATCTGTGGCAACAAAAGCAGGTGCACTAAATGTAGACTGAACAATAATCCAATGCTATAGTAATAATCAAACACACCTGAAGCAACCAATTAAGGTCTTTAGGATCACTTGAAAAGTAAAGGCAGGTGTGTTTGATTAGGGTTGGAGATGAACTGTGCAGGACAGTTGATCGGCAGGAGCAGGATTGGGCACCCCTGCTATAGAGGATGAAAACAGTGTAGGGAAATGCCATTAAACACAGTTCCCCAATCTGATTTGTGCCATATAACCGTGTGTGTGATGTATGTGCTGTGTGAAGAACTGCCTCCTGATAAGATCAGAGAGTCTAAACACACACCAACAGCTGCTGACGCCTGTTAAACACACTGATCAGATAGTCACGTCTGATGAAAAGGAGCATAACTGAGTGAAATCCAAATGTAATTGAATGACATTTCATTGTCTAAGGAAGGGAGCAGCGAATGAGTGTCATGGGCAAAGAAACTGTTACAGAGATGGAGACGTGTGCAGTGTCGACCTGATAGATGAGATTATACAGCAGTAAAAGTCACGCCGCTCTTCTGCTGGAGTCCTTAGAGAAATGAAGGATTTTTTTTTTTTTTACATAAAATATGAAAATAAATAAAAATGAAAAGTAAAAAAAAAAAAAAACTCAGAACTTTCCTATTCAACACCTCTAAAGTGGCATGGATAAAATAATAATATGATAAAAATAAAACTAAATTATTAACAATAACAATAAATGTTATAATAACAATAAAATAATAAATCCAAAATCCAAAAATGTCACAGCGCTCTCCTACTTGACTATTAAAGCGACAAGGATTAAATAATAATATTAAATAACAACAATATATATAATACGCAATATTAATATAAATATAATAAAACAAATACTCCATAAACAGCTTAAACTAAAAGACCCACAGCACTGACTGGATGTTACCTTACAGATTCAGGTTAAAAACAGTGAGACAGTCTCAAATTTGACGACGGCATCTCCGTCTGTAGCAGAGGAGTTCTTAGAGCATGATGCCAGTGTGTGACGGCAGAGAGGTTCCCCTTCCACCGAAGCTTTCTGCTTTTGTGTGACACGCTTGAAAACAAACATGTACAGACACAACTACAACAGCCTATTACTATTCCACTCACAGCAGCCATGCAGTATACAGGAGAGGACCAGTCATGGCCAGCCACCCGAGGCTCGAACCCTGTGTGTGTGTGTGTGTGTGAGATTCCTCCACTCACCCTGGCTGTTGGCGGCCCCCTCTGCCTCCTCGCATTCGGTCAGGTTGTTGACCATCCTGCCTCTCCAAATGCCCTCGCTCCCCTAAAACTGTCCTCCGCTCAGGGGAGAAAAGCAGAAGAACGGCCAAACGAGGAGATGTGTGAGAAAAAGATGGACTGATCTGCCCACCTTCCTTCCCCTGCCGAGAGCTGTGAGGAAATCACCGGCCAACGGATCGAGAGATGCGCGTTTTTCTCCTCTGATTCTCTTCTTCTCGCGCTCTCCTCTCCTCTCTTGGCTGTAGCGTGACTCCCTCTCTCTCTCTCTCTCTCTCTCTCTCTCTCTCGTAGGAGGAGGATTCGACAGCTCAGAGCGACTGGAGTTTACTGGATGATGGAACATGCTCTCTCTCTCTCTCTCTTTCTCCCACACACTCGCTCATGCACATGGGTATCCGTGCACACATGCGTTCAGTGTAGTGGCTGACACAATGTTAACACAAAGGTAGTCAAATTAAAATGAAAACTTGCAGTTGTCTAGATAATCAGAGTGATTTAAGCATGTTGCTATGTGTTATCAAACAGGCTCTAATAAAAAAAAGTCAAGTCTCTGTGATATTCAGGCTTGAGTCCCTCCATTGTAAGACTTCATTGTTGGATTTTTCCACCTGATGGATTTTATCGTGAAAACCTTAAGTCTGATCACTCAAAGTAAACACACACACACTTCTCCTGAGGAATCATTCATCTATTGGTTGCTTCCTACTGTAGGTTGGTCAAAATCCTCTTTCAGCCACTCATGTCATCAAATAACTGCATTCTGTGCCTGCAAATTTGTTTTGTAAAACACAATCAATGTGATCAGCGGGCTCACATCATCGGAGGCTCAGAGCACACAGAGACGTGGAGACAGGGAAGAATAGAGTGGAAAATGGAGATAGAAGGGAAAAAAAGGAGCAGACACAGATGCAAGCTGGAGTCTTTTATCCAAACGCTCCATTCAGATTCTCCCAGCTGATGCGTTTGGATCGTCCAGCCGCAGAACAGATGCACAGTTCAGAATCAGATTCCAGGTAGCCTGCAGTTACACAAAATCTATTAAGTGACCGAATTACGCGGCACTGAAGGACGCCGAGAGAAAGAAAAATGCATTTCGCCACGAGTCACAAAAACAATTCACAAGCTTTTGAAAGACATTAATGCGTCTACATGAGAAGCGGACGCCCCCGGTGTAGACGGAGGGGATTTTTTCCAATTACCACACACACACACACCAGTGCTCATAAATGATTTCTAATATCTACAGGGATCTCACACCATCCACTGGAACGGCACCAAAGCTCTTATTCGGATGCAAGCTTATACGTCTCATGCATTCATATGTTGGGTCCCGATGTCACCGAAGTGAGAATGAGACTGAAACTGAAGCGGTAACGAGATCACCTGTCTCGTTAATCTCAGGTGATTTCAGTCAAGTCACCAGGGTAATCGGCATTACTCATTTTCTACAGTACGAGATGGATCCATATTCATGATGCCCGTTTATTTTTCATTGCTTTAGGATTGTTTTTCGGTTTGGTTAAATTATTAAAAAAAAGAAACTTCACAAAAACACACTGCTAAAAGCTGTTACAACTTAGAGCAAATCCTCTTATTTTATATTGCATTTGTTATATATCGTATTGTGCTTATTGTTGATGCAAAAAAAAGTAACATTTGTGAAGGTGTCAAGAATAAAAAAAAAATGTTGTCAATTTAAATCACACTTTAATAAAGATAAAAGTGTGTATTTATATATAAATAATAAAATTACAAAAATAAAAAGGATCTTTGGACTAAAAACAATGCCATATTTATTTTAAAAGTATATAAAAAAATGTTTTTTAAATGAGGCAAAATACAATGCTACTACAAACTGTATGTATCAAACTCATAAATCACTTAATTTGTACTGAAAAGTGTTTTGCAATTCTCAGGGTGCCGTAACATCATCACCAACATTAATACGTAATACTCAACAATACTATTGATCTGACTGCACAGACAATATTTGATGAGAAATGAACGTTGGACGACAACATCATGCTTTCTGCAGAGCTGCTTTATAGGCGAAGTGAACTAATTTAATAATTGATGATCTTTACAACAGAACTGAATCAACACTGAACTGCCTTCAGCGGAACAATGACACTTTCTTTTCTTTTTAGAGCCGAATTGAACTCTGTTTGCATCATTAAATATATATTTTTTGTTATTGAGAACTGTAAAGCTGCCTATAAAAATAAAGGTGACTTGACTTGATTACACAACACTTGATTTGCAACACATTCATATAAATGTAGAACTCTGGAGAGTGTGAAACATCTCTATAGACCTTATTCAGAGCAGCGCCATGAAAGTTATGAAAGCGAGGCTGTGAGGGGCAGACTTGCTGTGTTTCCAATGGCATCCGCTGTAAAAAGCTGTATAAAGCTCCTAGATTACTTACAATTTTCCACAGCTTATATTGTTTTTTTGTCAACTGAAATTTCTTGGAAAGATATTTTCCCAGTGTTTCATGAGAAGAACAATCCACAAACACATTAAATAACAGTACAGCCCATTGAAGAGATGCATGTCTGTCCCTCACAGCCTCGCTTTCATTCCCATTAAAAATCAAAGATGGTGCTGCTGTGAATAAGGTCTATTAAATGAGATCTCACAAGCACAGAAGGACTGTCTGATGGAGGTTTATGAAGCACCCTGTCGTGAAACTCTCAAAACGACGCGTGCCTCTTCTTCTTAATTCACGCCACCATGCAAGACAAGCCACTCGGGCCAACTCAGCTGGAATGGGGCTATTTTTGGGATAAGAGCTGTCAGGAAGACTCTGTCGCGGGGAGGAGAGCGCACGTCTGAAATGGTCTGTGACCTGTAAGCACTCAATTACAAAAGCTGTCAGCGCTCGGCTCTCCTGAACGCACCTCTACAATACAGGCAGCGCACAACCAAGTGGACGCCTCAACAGGGATGGAGAAGAGACATGCACTGCACACAGAAACCACATCTCATCACATATTGCATGTTTATACTCGATTTTTACCTATCAGAATAGTTTGATCAGGTCTGGAGCACACATTTTGCAATAGCAATAGTGGTTATTTAACAATAATGTACATTATGCACTTGAAGTTAACCAATGATACTTGCACATACAGCACATATAAAGCAAATTTGCTGGCAATTAAATTTTTACTTCGCGGCAGACAAAAATAGTGCCAACAAAGGCTAAAAACCATATAAATATTTTAAATAATATAAATACAGGACAAGATCTTGACCAAAAATGTATGCACCTCTTGATGGAAATAACATCACAACATTTATTTCCATCAAGAGGTGCATCAGTTTTTGGTCAAGATCTTGTATCGTCAATGCAAGAGTCCAGCACTCTGTAAAGTCTCCTCCAGCACATCCCCAAGTCTTTCAATGAATTTAAGGTCTGGACTCATTCATGTGTGAAAATGATTCTTCATGCTCCTCCTAACCATTCTTTCACAATTTGAGCCTGATGAATCTTGACATTGTCCTCCTGGAATATGGTCATGATGTGTCTTCCTACATGATTGTTTAAGAAATGAAAAGCTACACACTCCATCAGTTAGGGTTAGAAGAACTGTTGCCAATCACATAACATGCTAGAAACATAATAATCACTGCAATAATGATCCAGTCATTGATTCTGAAGCATTTGCCTATTTAAATCCAAACAGCGACTTTTTTTGGCCGTGCATCTGCCAGTTCATTCATCTAATAGTTTGGCAGCTCAGGTCCTTATCTGCTAGGTGGCTAACCAATCAAAACCGATATAAAGTGACATACCCAAAGACATCTGTGCCAGAACAAGCTAGAGAAGAGCAGTGCTCCAGGTGAGGATGTCTCCCCCAGGGCCTAACCAACCACTGAGGATTGTGGGTCAATAGAGAGAGTTGTTGTACACAAAGCAGGGCAGGATCAGGTGGCGTTGTTACACAGCTGGGGTGGTCGGGCAGCTGAAGCTCAGTGGTGGTACACACACACACACACAGTGACAGAGCAATGACACAGGCCTGTTACATGATGCCATTTACACACCTGAGTGCCCTGCGGCATTAAGTCACAATCCCTGAATGTTGGTTCTGAATGTGTTTAAGTCAGAAAGGCAGTTCAGTGAATAAGATCACGTATTCACATATAAGCAGATCCAGACAGTCGGCAGAATTTCGACGCACTTTCTACACTGATTTGGGAGAACAATCATTGGAATTCTTGAAATAACTCTGTAAAGCTTGACATATAAAAATGGCCACAAAAATCTTTATTTTAGTGGTGCAACAGATCCCAAAACTCACAGTTCGGATCATATTATGGGTTTTGAGGCACGGATCAGATCTTTTTCGAATCAGAAAAAAGTTCAGACATTATTAAAGATAAGTGAATGGTCAGTAAAGAAACAAGAAAAAATACACTAATTATAAGCATAGATACATATAATATAATGTCTAAGAGTATTATTCAGGAACAGAAATGAAATAATTAAATGTAAAATAACACTGCATAGTGTTCACTGTATAAATTAAATATAGATTCGTCTTTTGTTTTTTGTTTAACATTAATGATATAAACAGCAGCAGGTATTTATAAGCTGCTGTCACTTTAAGAGCTAATGCACGGATCCAATATAATGATAAACATCCGATTTCTTTCTCAATTGTTCACGTTCACTTTAAGACATAACCGACTGTGCTTACGTGAATACTAGTCAAGACAGGCTTTTTATCATAATTTTGTGTGTATGTGTCCATTCAAGAGCAAAATGCAAAAGAGGAATCAATTTGGTGTTTACTTTCCCTCTATGATGGTTAAACTTTGCAATTAATCCATGAAACACATGCGTGCCGAACCATTGGGCCTGGTCTGTATGGATCAACTGCGAACCATTACACCCCTACTACATTTAATATATGCCCTCATACACCCATCCATTCCAGTCAAAACCACAGCAACATCCAAATAAAAAAAAAACTATGCAACATCCAGCCTATATATACAACCTAGAAGCATCAATGCAATGCCAGGAAGCTCAAAACCTCTTTGCAATGAAAAACCTTGGTGATTGAAACAATCTTCACAGCCAATCTTAATAGGCGACAACAATAAAACGCTGAGGGTACGATCTATTCTTTCTGTGATGAGTTTCTCTGATGGTCTGGGCTGAATAGCTGCCATATTAGGACTCGAGGCTGTTCCTTAATGAACAAACACTCGAAATACCGAAAGGATGGGCGGCCATCTCGTGTGGAAACTGGATTAGAGCTGAGGAGGAGGGTGACCACTTGTGTACGCGTGGTGAGGAGTCGCTTAATGCCCACCTTCCCTTCAGCAGTGAAGCTGCGGCCCTGGGAAATCAAACAAACAAAGTGTGATAAAGCAGCAAACAATCGCCCATCACGGCCCCCGCTATCACATCTGAGGAACGGAGAGCACGCAGCGTGATCGCTTCTCTCCTAATGACTTTCCTCTTCATTAGATTCATCTGAGCTTCACTCGCTTAGTACTCAAAGTCTGATAATGTTTGTGCCCGGAGCACAAACCCCCTTCATTAACCTTTAAAAGGACTCATTAGGCAATTGCACACACCCAGGGTTATACTGGGGATACTGGGTTAAGGATGCCGAAGGGCTGTGATTGGTTGGAGAGAAGTTTGAAGTGAAAATGGCATCAGATTTGTTGACTCAATCTTTCATCTAGCTGTCTGTCTGCTTACTATCGGTGAGTTTAATCGAATGATGGAGATCCATCTGCAGCTCAGATTGTTTCCTCTGAACTGACTGCACAGAAATCGTCCTTCCCTTTCACAAACAAATCTAATCATACCCTCGAGTTGCCGAGGATTGGCAATTCATGCTTGGTAAATGTCGGAGTATCTCATATAGGCATGTGTAAGTGCTTTGTACATGGTAAGGACTCCGTTTCATTACTTCCACCTCGTACTGAAGAGAGTCCTGCAAATTTAATGTACCCACAGATAATTTATGCCATGACTTCTGCAGCTCCATAAATGCATCTTTCTCCAAAGCAACTCGTGAGAATTACTTGGCGTTGTTACATGCATTGTACCCGGAGGCGCTGACAGCACAAATGAGATCTCTTAAATATAACTCAATAGTTTCTCTTAGACAACAATGCATTTAAAGAGAGGCCTAATCGAGTCACTGTTTGTCACCCGCTTCTCAGATGTTTCTCCTGACAAAAAAACCTTGTAATCTCTTCTAGAGTTTCAGAACGGATCTCAAACGATTTGCCAAGATACAGTCTGCAATCAATAGACAGACCTCAATATGAATCCTCATCATCGTCTGAGCTTCTCTCCTTTTACTGTATAAAAACTTTTGAAGCATTTGTGTCTCTTTTTATGTCTCCAGAGGACAAACATCTGAGGTGAAGATGATTCTTAAACGAAACCTAACTGAGAACTCCAGTGAAAACAGCTTCTCCAAGTTCAATTCATCTCTTCCGAGACAAAGCGGTCCAGAGCGCAGCATCATCAAAAGAGCGCCGGATCCTTTCTTCAGGCCTCGGCCTCTCAAAGAGATCAAAGTCCAGATGGAGAGCTACAACATGGCCGACGCTGCTTTGTGTATCTATTAGACAGCGATCAAAATTAAGGGGAATTGAATCTCCATCTCGTTCTTCATCTCACGAGCAACAACAAACAGCCATCAGTGCTGGAGAAAAGCTTCTTCCAGGCCTGGTGGTGCAGATAGGAGATGTATGCTGAGCTGGTGATTCGTTTAAAAGTGAACTTGACAGAACAATTGTGGATTTTTTCTTTCTGAAAACCTCTGGGGCGAGAGTTGATGAGCAGCATTGGGAATCTGGATGCAACAAGAATCCGACACATCCTGGCAGAGCAGGAAAAGAGTGCTGACATCTCAGTGGTCGATTAAAAGTAACAATTACATGCACAACCTGTGCAAGCACTATATCTGCAATTGTTCAGACAGCAACTTTTCACTTTTCAGAAAAGACTATTTATAGTTGACTCAAAACAAAAGTAGAATAGGAGAAAGTATTTTAACTTGAAGTCAACATGAGAATGCATCCGCAAGCATTTGCATTCATAATGTGTCAAATTCTTCTTCTTACAAATCTCCATTATATCACACAAACATTTATTGCTTTATATGTAAATATAATAGATTTATAGATAATATATATAATAATACGTTTATAATAATTTTAATAATACACACACATTTTTCTTTTTTTGGATTAACTGCATTGATGAATCATGCAGAATAATAGGGCCATTTTTGATTTCATGACTTTAAGGCTTGTTATTTATCGAGTTAAAAAAAACACAAGAAATTGCTATACCCTTATTCAACCATGCAGACAGACACGCGTTAAAATGTCAGTTCTATCTATATCTGTTGAACATTATTTGTTTCCATTTGTGTGAGTTTTCTCAGGCTGGAAATAGACAACGGCGTGAATTGACCCAATTTCCCCCCCTACAGAAAAGAGGGCAGGGAAAAGACATTCTCCGGGAGAAAAAAGCTAAACTGTGAGCAGAGGAATCGCGGAAGATCTAATGAACCTGTATTTGCATATGGCATTTGCATGCAGCGCTGTTTTAAAGGCCATTTTTGGTGCTGAGCTTAGGGGGGATGTGTAGTCATTATAGCCACTCAGATATCCATGCAAATGGAGCTCCTGTTCAGACAAGCAGCCTAACCTGTCGGACGCAGGCATGTTGACCCATCTTACGCTCACGCACACACAAATTGTACAGCAAATGCATCAAGAAACCCAAAGAGACCAGCTGTAGGGTGTTCACTTGCATCGGGTTATGACTCCACTCTCGCTCATCCAAACATGTTATTTGCTAATTACACTAAACATCTCTTGAACGCTTCTTTTCCAGTCGCCCTATGCATTAGGACGCATTGCAATCAGCTAGTTGTACAATTACTGTGTTTGGCTATTAAATTGGAGCCCTACCAAGCATTGTGAAACCTTTTCCCCCAAGGTGCCAGAAAGGAGGGCAAATATCTGTGTCTCCCAAACGCAGATGTGGATATATAGGGCACGAACGAGCGGCTCGCAGTCAGTGTGTAAGTGTACCGGATCAGACGGAAGTGCAAATATTATGACAGTAGAGTAAACCGACGGATTTTTTGTGAGCAGAAGTCACAGTTTGACTGCAAATAAATTGCACAGCAGTGCGAGAAATTACTATGGAGTTCAGTGGAGCATATTGGCAGAAAAAAGTGTGACGAATTAAGGCCTTGTAGCCTCTTCAAAGAATTTGAATTATAGCAACAAATAAAATAATATATTTTATTATTATTATTATTATATATATATATATAAAAAATAAAATCATATAAACTGCACAGAAAACATTTACATAAAAGTACCAAAAAGTAAGAACTTATAGAAGTACCAAAATAAATGTTGCCTTGGCAACTATCTGAAAACAGATATATTAGATGAAAAATGTTATAAAAACTTATACGAATTAGAAATGTTTCCTTGCCAACCAAATAAAATAAAATGTTTAAGCGGAAGAAC
Organism: Abramis brama; assembly: GCF_963993115.1. Lineage (NCBI taxonomy): Eukaryota > Metazoa > Chordata > Actinopteri > Cypriniformes > Leuciscidae > Abramis > Abramis brama. Next base: position 3,200,385 of record NC_139973.1, on the reverse strand, counting down.
TCACATTAATAAAATTAAAACTGAAATAAAAATAACCAAACTAATAATTAATGAATAATAAACTAATAAAACTGAAATAATACAATTTAAACGAAAACTGAAAATATAAAAATATTAAAGGGGTGGTATAATGCCCTTTTCACAGGATGTAAAATAAGTCTTTGATGTCCCCAGAGTGTGTATGTGAAGTTTTAGCTCAAAATACCCCACAGATACTCTTATATAGCATGTTAAAATTGTCAATTTTTGAGGATGAGCAAAAACGCACCGTTTTGTGTCTGTTCCTTTAAATGTAAATGAGCTGCTGCTCCCGGCACAGGGGGCGGAGCTTCAACAGCTTGCACTCACACAGACATGCACTGAAAATGTCTAAAACTTTTAGCCTTTTATGTTCAAACCGGATTCAGACAATGATGGAGAGACTCAAGAAGAAGTGACAACATGTAGAAGCAACAGGACGTTTCTGAATGGTTAGTTGATGAATTTATGTAGCTGATGTGTAGTTATCTTCTAGTCATTGATTAGCATATTCTGTCTTGATAATCTATAAATCGTGTTCTGGGGGCGGGGTTATGTAAATTCTAGGGTTGGTGATGTCATTAACCCTGGAGGAATGTGGTGTAGTTCCTACCAGCTGTTTGTTGTAGTCCTTAAAAAGCAATTTAAAAAAAAGCAAATATCTCCCTTTGCTTTGAACTTTGAGCGTTGTAACTTTCCAGATGTTGTTTATGATCAAACAGCAACATTACACACTAACTAAAGTTAGAAAAGTGAAATCATAATCAACCACCCCTTTAATATACACTACAATAGTATGTAAATAATATCTGAAGTACTTTTTTTATAATTTGTGGGTGAATATTCCTTTAGGCTACCAAAAGAAAAGACCTATAATATTGTATGAAATAATTATGTCCCCCCCCCCCCATTGTGAGTGTAAATGCATTTTGTTATCATTATTGTTTTAGTATTTAATCACATTTTGCAACACGGACACTATAAAGTGCTCCCCATTTGTCTTTGACATATATGTATTAATTTAGCAAACAGAGCGCTATAAAAGGCAAACTCATTACCGCTGCCCATTAGATGTAATTCTATGCTACATTGACCTTTCTTATTAACTGCGACATATTGAAGTGGTTTTTAGTGCAGCCGAGTAAAGCGTTTTCTCCACCAGTCTAAATGCCCAGCGCCATGACAAAACAACCCATACTATTTGACAATAACACAAAATAGCAGTGAGTTTAACAGCACCAGAGGATTGGCAGGGAACATTATAAACGTGGCAGAAACTCAAAAATAGTGTTGTTGAAGTCGGCTACACCGGTGAGGTATGACATCCTTAAAATGCTTCTGAGATGTCGAGTCACCTTGTGAAATATACACACAACCACTGAGTATGGAAAACATGTGCTGAACTGTGAGACACTAACTGGACGTTAAAGAGGTCCTATTATGCTTTTTTTATATTTTCAACCTTTCGTCAGTAAGTAATGTTGCTGTTTGAACATGAAAAAGCTGTGAGTTCTTCTCTATATCAGTGTCACTGTTTCTGAACTCCATGAAACGCCTCCATTGTAGTCTTGAGTTTTCTTCCGGGAACGAACACAATATTCCTTTAAATAATTTAAATAATTAATACGCAGAATAAAGGGGTGGGGCATGGTTGAGTTAGTTAGTAGTGTGTTAAACTGGCGGTTATGGTAAGGGGCGGGACATTTCCCAAACACATTCGAAGCGGTTGACCAATCACAACACACTGATCCAGCCAACCAATCAGAGCACAGTGTGCTTTTCAGAAGGAGGAGCTTCATAGAGACAGGAACTAAACAGGGGTGCGCTTCCCATACAACGACGTAACTCGCTGGTTCACTACCATAGTACGATGCATCGTTGAAGAAATCAACTAGCCAGTCACGACTGTTTCCCGAAACCGTATTGTCGCAAATGACTTCACGCAGGTGGTTGAGTAATAACTACTTTTAATGAATCTATTTGAGATCGAATTAATGCTAGATGTTTTGCTATAAATTACGGACATGGCACCTGAGGACTAATTCTCATTTTTCTCAGTTATTTTTAGATTCATAGGCTTACATAGAGCACGTTCGCACATGCACACTATTCAAAAATGATGCTTTAAATCTCTTGACCAACTAAAAGACGTAAATTACATTTATATGTATTCTAAAAAAAGATACAGATTGTATTGAATGTCAGCTTGCTTATTTTGCTCAAGTTAAGTATTTATTGAGTCCACATGTCATGCAAACTAGAAACTCTTCTTCTAACCACGGGTCAAGAGCTGTCGCTCTAAACACACAACTTTGCGATGCTGTTTGCGAATGTACGTTGGAACGATGGTTTCGGGAAACACAGACTCGTTGAACTATGATATAACGATGGAACTTGCGACCATTGTTAGCAAACGATGCTTTTGGGAAACGCACCCCAGAGCGTTGCAGACAGACTGGGAAGAGAGGAGTTCATTGCAGTTCATTCCGGCCAAAAACTTTTACTTACAGAAATAAACTGCCTCACCAGCATGTACAGCGGCCAACTACAGTTTTACGTCCAAAAAAAGTGCCTGTACAAAACACAGAATAAGTGAGCAGAAAGGCACATTGACAATAGGGTCAATTGGTTGAGACATAAATGATCATGGGATTCTGGTACAACACGACTTATATTTCATTAGACTTTCCATTTGCGATCACAGATATCTGTAAAGGTTAAGTCACAAATCAAACTGACCAATAATACATAACCACAATGGACAGACACTTATTCAATAAAAACAAATATCAAAGGAGTTGCGGTCACACAGAGGAATCAATACAATGAAGATACCCAGAAAATGCTGAAATAAATCGCCCTGAGGACTATCGAGCAAAACTCGTTTTATTCCATCCTACAGTTTATTTGATGTTTCATTTTTATCAAGGGGCCTTTAAGAGAGAGAACTCACAAAGACAAAAGTGTAGACAAAGTGTAAAGTCACAATTGACTGATATGAACAAATCACTTTCAAATCTCCAATCTTAAAAAAAAAACTGTTTAGTATCTAAGTTGGTACCTTTGAACCAACAATTTCTGCTGTATATTGTGGTGAATGAAAAGACATGAACGCCACATATCAACACAAAACGTTTCAGCATCTGCCGCTTACGCCAACTATTAAATTACTGTCCAGTTCTTATTTTGTTGTCACATCTGTGATGCTTTTAAACACATTCAGTAGATTTTGTAATGCATTGGCTTGAATACTGTACACCTGGGACAGGACGGCAGTTATAGTAATGCTTTCCTTGTTGCATTTCGATATAAAACAATAAAAAAACTATAACAGTGACATTTATGATCATTGAACGATATTGTTCACTGCTTCAGGAATTGAAAGAAGACAAATACGGGATTGGTGCACTTGCTGCAGTGTATTAGAGAACACATGCACATGTTTGAACATGTCAGAAGTCCTCAAATCAGCTCAATCAAAACCCACGGGCTCCGTCAGGACGGGCCCACTGAGTGATAATTGACTGCGTAAGACAAGGGATCCTGGGGATTTACAGGATGATGCGTTTTGGCAAGAACAGCGACTGTGAACAGCGTCTTTGAGTCCCGAAGTTCCTTGGTCTGTTAATCAAAAGATCATTAAAGATCATTGTAGGGCAGTGGGCAGTGTGAAACAACAACGCAACGTTCACAGCGGGACGCTCAACCGTCTTTTAAAAAACAGCAAAAGTCTTTTAAAAACACATTTAAAATTTTAAATCAATTTTATTCAGAAAGGACACATTAAATTGATAAAAAAGTGACAGTAAAGACATTTATGTAACAAAAGATTTCTATTTTAAATAAATGCTGTTCTTTTGAACTTAAGAATCAAAGAATCCAAAAGAACATACAATATTAAGGAGCAAAAGCGGTTTTCAAGATATTAGAATGATTTCTGAAAAAACAGTAATGTATGAGTAATTATGCTGAAAATGTGCATTACAGGAATAAATTACATTTAAAAATATACAAATAGAACAAAGTTATTTTAAATTGTAATAATAATAATACTATGTTACAATATTACTGTTTTTTTTTGTTACTGTATTTAACCAAATAAATGCAGCATTGATGAGGAAAAGAGAAAAAAACAAAAAAAATCTGAATTATTCTAAACCTTTGACGCACATTCACATCACGGTACAAGAAACAAGTATTGATACTAACCACCCATATCAAAGTCTAATGTGTATCTGAGAGAAATGAAGTCTGCATGTGCAGAGAGCAGAACGTGTGATTGTCAACATGAACATCTGCTTGGCTCAAACTGCTGTGCAAACGAGGGTAAGAGCAATCTCTAATTAAATGCACATTAATATAAAGTGATTTACCAGCGAGCAGCCAAGCTGAGGTCAGAAACTCTCCTCTTGTTATGATGACATGTCATGATGTCCTAAGTGAATCGAGATAGGTCTGACTGCAGAACGGCAGAACCATACGTCATAGCAGTGTGAGGACGACAGCGCCAGCCTAACAGTCTGGTGCCGGAAGTGGATACCATACATATCCACCTTACATATACCATACCTAAACCTACCCATCTCCACCCCCTGACCCCTAACCCACCCCTAAACCTACCCATCTCCAACCCCTGACCCCTAAACCCACCCCTAAACCTACCCATATCCACCCCCTGATCCCTAAACCCACCCCTAAACCTACCCATCTCCACCCCCTGACCCCTAAACCCACCCCTAAACCTACCCATCTCCACCCCCTGACCCCTAAACCCACCCCTAAACCTACCCATATCCACCCCCTGATCCCTAAACCCACCCCTAAACCTACCCATCTCCACCCCCTGACCCCTAAACCCACCCCTAAACCTACCCATCTCCACCCCCTGACCCCTAAACCCACCCCTAAACCTACCCATCTCCACCCCCTGACCCCTAAACCCACCCCTAAACCTACCCATCTCCACCCCCTGACCCCTAAACCCACCCCTAAACCTACCCATCTCCACCCCCTGACCCCTAAACCCACCCCTAAACCTACCCATCTCCACCCCCTGATCCCTAAACCCACCCCTAAACCTACCCATCTCCACCCCCTGACCCCTAAACCCACCCCTAAACCTACCCATCTCCACCCCCTGACCCCTAAACCCACCCCTAAACCTACCCATCTCCACCCCCTGACCCCTAAACCCACCCCTAAACCTACCCATATCCACCCCCTGATCCCTAAACCCACCCCTAAACCTACCCATCTCCACCCCCTGACCCCTAAACCCACCCCTAAACCTACCCATATCCACCCCCTGATCCCTAAACCCACCCCTAAACCTACCCACCCCTAAACCTACCCATCTCCACCCCCTGACCCCTAAACCCACCCCTAAACCTACCCATCTCTACCCCCTGACCCCTAAACCCACCCCTAAACCTACCCATATCCACCCCCTGATCCCTAAACCCACCCCTAAACCTACCCATCTCCACCCCCTGATCCCTAAACCCACCCCTAAACCTACCCATCTCCACCCCCTGATCCCTAAACCCACCCCTAAACCTACCCATCTCCACCCCCTGACCCCTAAACCCACCCCTAAACCTACCCATCTCCTCCCCTTAGATGCTTTTACCCCGCCCACTTCCGGCATCAGACTGTTAGGCTGGCGCTGTCATCCTCACACTGCTGTGACGTATGGTTCTGCGGTTCTGCAGTTGGTTAATATTGAGTGAATCTGCTGTCTCAGTTCACCCAGTGCAGTCAGGTAAGACTGAAGGATCATGGGATACTAAGGACCCACGGGTGCAGCTGGAGGAACGGGCACTAATGAGACACGGGTGACAAAGATGGAGTTTAGCAAGCTTGTCTACGGTTGGGAAGTTACAATCTGAGTCATTGAGTTCCTGCATTCTGCAGCTTTCCAAAAACTGCACATAGTTTGACAAATATCAATTTAATTGTCTCAACCAGAGTTGTATAGTCCAGGGGTCAGAAAGTAAAAGTCCTGCCATTCCACCCATGTTTATTCCACCCATGAACTCAGTCAGCTGATTTCACTAATTAGTTCTCTCTCCTGTCTGAATTAGCAAATCCAGGTGATTGGAACAAAATACTGAGGAGGACTTTTACTTTCTGAACCTGGACTTTACACCTCTGGTCTCAACATTAAGATTAATGACTTAAAAGAGCATTGGAGGTAAGTCAAATTCTTCATATTGTACAAAAGCTTGCAGAACTAAAAAAAAAAAAAAAAAATCAGTGGGAATTATGAGTTAAATTGTTCTCTTTATGAAAATCAATTCACAGGTTTTCTGATAGACAGAAATGAAGCCGTAACTTCACACCACTGGCCTGCTAAGCATATTTATCTTTTCTTTTGCAGCTTTAATTAGCATGAAATGAATTAGCAGCTGACTAATTTCAAAGGTTCTGGCAACCCAGCAGTGCACATACATGGATTGTAAATGTATGCCTGCTTTTTATTGAACTGGATATCCTCTAATCAGAGCTGATTATCAGTAATACAGTCATAATCAGCTTGTTTTTAAAGAGCTCATATAAGGAGGAATCTTTGATCTTGTGGAAAAAGAGTTCGTGTTGTAGGGCTGAGCAAATATGGGCAGAACTCTTTACTGCCCTAGTACTTCAAAAAGCCTTTTAAAGGTATACATGTGAATTAAACGTGGCACAATGGCCTTCATCATCACAGTATGCTAATGCCTATCTAGTGCAAGGGATTTCATCAATATGCTGATGGAGGACAGTTGGGACACTCCAGGCACAGGACGGTTCTGTCGGGAGAGACAGTCGTTTGCACCTCACACACACGACTGTACCATTTGCTTCACAGGACATGTGCTTTCAACTACATACTGTTTATTTACTAGTGTGTTCTTATATGTAACTATGCCATGTTTGGTCTCATCTGACAGCTTATAAACTGAACTTAATAGAGATATTAAAGTATCCTAATGTACAATCTACTATTGGTTAAACATGCACTGAGGAGATGTTAATGTTCTTCTCCCCCTCTTGATCACTACCCATTTGCCTCATCTTTTGGTTTCCTGTCGGTCGGTTTCGGTGTTGGTATTCCACTCATGTTTATCCTCTTATTCTTTAAAGGAAAAGGTCTTAGAACTGATAGGAAAATTTAGGATTTAACCTGAACGTTTAGATAACGAAAGTTACAATCACTTTAGCTTTCAACATAATCAGTGAAAGATTTCAGAAAGATTTTCAAAGCCTTTAAAGCAGGCAAAGTTATTTATTAAGTTACATGTTTAAATACAGACAGTGGAATGGAACAACATACTGTATAGAAACTCAGTTGTAACAAATAATGCACAGAGAAAAGCCTTTCTCCTAGAATGAGGTTACGCACCGGTGTGCGGGAGTGTCGGGGTTAAAGCCTTTCTCCCAGATCAACAGTCACATTTCCTTCTTATACCCTGAGATAAGCATTGTTAAAGAATAACAACAACTTTAATGGAGTCAGATTTATTATATTGGAGTCAGATAAATATTTCAATTATACACGTCATCCTTCCACTGCCTTTTGTTCCGATTATTGGTTCAAAATTGCAGCGTAAGCTTCCAGCCTTACAATGTACTATGAAAACATAATGTAACTTTAAGAAACTCCATAGTACAAATAAATAAAGCATTCAGTCTGCTCTACTTCGTAATTGTTTGCCTACATATTACGTATGCATCAGATGGGCGTCTTTGGCCGCTGTGATGCATACTGCCGCATTTCCAGTGTTGAGAAATGCATTTTGAGCATGAATGCTTGAAGCATATGCTTGTTGTATTCTATTGGGGGAAACCTGTCCAAAGTTATATGAACCACTTCAGTTTAAACCAACAAGCAGAACTCTAGGGGGAGAAGAGTTAAACAATAACATATGACATAAGACTCAATAACAATTCTATTATGCAGAACCATTTTTAAAGACTTTATGTTCACTCTTAAAATATAAACTTTATAAAAAAAAAAATTTAAAATCTGAAAAAAATCCCATTAGGGTTCTTATGAATATTATAGAACACAAATAATATAATATAATATAATATAATATAATATAATATAATATAATATAATATAATATAATATAATATAATATAATATAATAAAACTTGATTATAAATAATTATATATTTACGTCCTGTTCACTTTCACTTTCACTTGTCACTGTGAAAATAATTAAGTTCAAAAGATGATTTCTTATATACAGTGCTATGCATAAGTTTAGACACCCATGCTACTTTCCATAAGATCATCTCTCAATGCAAATCAAACCAGCTATTAGGCTAACTGAAATAAAACCATGCCAATCTCTAGGTATGGTGGAGGCTATGTGATGATGTGGGGCTATTTTAATTCCAAAGGCCAAGGGAACTTTATCAGGATGCATAGTATCCTGGATCCATGAAGTAACTGGCCTTTAAAAATAATAATCTGCCTGCCTCTATGGGAATTTAACATAGGGGTGTCCAGACTTATGCACCCTGTATTTTAAGGAAGAAAATTTATTTATTTACACTGTATATATATATATATAAATTGTCACAGAGTTCAAAAGGTTCTGCATAACAGGAATGACCTTTCTGACCCTTTAAACTGAAGAACAGGATAAATGGTGAGAGTGAGAGTTGCATAACACAGATTTCACTATACTGTACCACGGGGTAAGAACAAGTCAAGATGAGGAAAACAACAACAACAACAACACAAATTCTCAAAATCTGTAGGAAACACACACGGGCTGCTAACCCAGTTTTGGGATGTGATACCAGGTGGGTGATGGTACTCTAGATCTCTGCTTCTGAGAGGGTCTGTGTGAGTTTAGAAATAGCCGGAGGAAACAACAGATCGCACATCAGTGAATAATACTCTGAAAAAGGAATGGCTGGAAGATAGATGCTGGCGCTTTACGCTCGCATGCCAGAGCGCCACACCGCTCCACTGCACACAGATCTGCTTCTGAACACAACACACACACACACACACTGAGAATACGCCGTTATTACATCATCATGCCAGCAGCCGACCGCAAATCAGGAGGTACCGGTACTGTAGTTCAATACATACCCTTAATCCTCAGAGGGAACTCATCTAAGTAACTAATATACTCATAAATACGTTTTATATTAACTAATATACAATCTCAAATCCAGAAAAGTTGGGACGTTTTGTAAAATGCAATAAAAATCTTTTCTGTGCACATTTGTCAGTTAAATAAAGTTGAAAGAGAACTAACAAATCCAAGGATTTGTTAGTTCTCTTTCAACTTTATTTAACTGACAAATGTACACAGAAAATATTTCCAATGTCTTCACTGAACAACTTTGTAAATATAAACAAATTTTGATTTTGATGGCTGCAACACACTCCAAAAAGCAGGCATGTTTACCACTGTCACATCAGCTTTCCTTTGAATTACACTTTTTAATAGTTTGGGAATTGAGGATACTAACTGTTGCAGTTTTGCAAGTGGATTTTTTGCCCAATCTCGTCATCATTCACCATCATCGTCATGGTCATCATTGCCCGATTCTCCTTTTCATGATGGGCCATACAAGTTTAGTAGGAGACAGAATAATAATAATTTTATTAATAATGTCTAAGCAGTATAAGAAGTAATAAGAAGTATTTTCCATTTGTTTAGGTGTAAAACTTGGTGCACCATCTTTTTCTTTCCTATAAGGGTGAATGCCTGGTGTTTAGCGGCTAAATGTTGCCTGGCTATCAGTGTCTGGCCTCTGAGGGCATGTGTGTGTGTGTGAAATGTAGCTGAGGGTACGGTTTACACACGCGCAGCTTATGTCTCAGAAAGCACTCGCGCCTTGTGGGCTCGCTGATAAGAGAGCGCCATCAGCTCCGCTTTGTGATAGAAAACACGCAGCCGGAGTCACTGGCCCCAGAGAAGACGAGTACGGCCAAAGAAAAGTCTATTACGCTCAATAGCCCTCTCTTAGACGCCTCACATTCAAAAGCTAAAGAGACAGAAAGAAAGAAAGAGCAATAAAAATACGGGATATTGTCCTGCTAGCAAAATGATTTTTCTCTCTGCAATATAAGACGCTGATGTGGCTGAGGTTTGATACACTGCGATGGCAGCGGCTCTTTCTTTCGGAGATCCACCCGGAGGGAACAGCTTTGGCTTGGAAAGACCGGCATCATGGAAGATTCAGTCCCACTGTAGATGCCTGACCATTATCCGTCACATATTCCTGTTCTTCCATATTCCTATATACAGTATGTGCAAAGCCAATGCAATGCAATATAATAAACATATCCTTTGACAACTGAAAATTGGTTTAAAAAAATAAAATAAAATGGTATTACCACATGCATTTGCCATATACTGACGTCAAATGCAACAGACAGGGAGAACTATACAGTAAGTGTAAACATGAAAATATGTGATTACTGTATGATTGAGATTCTTTGTTGTTAGTTCACCTAAAAATTAAAATTCTGTTATAATTAACACATCCTCATGTCGTTCCAAATCTGTAAGACTTTTGTTCATCTTCAGATCACAAGATCTTCTTGATGAAATCTGAGAGATTTCTGTCCCTCCATTGACAGCTACGCAACTTCGACGCTTCAAAAACTTCATAAAGAGATTGTAAAACTTATCCAAATGAAATGAGTTTAGTCCAAATTTTCTGAAGAGACTCGATCGCTTTATATGATGAACAGATTGAATTTAGGCTTTTATTCACAGAATACAAGGTTAATTTATGACCATTAAACGAGAAAGATGATTTTTATCCATGTACTGGTGCTACACCAGCATCTTCCAGCAGGGGCTTACTGGACTGTGCTAACCAGTCAATCTTTTGGTTTGTTTTTAGTTGTAACCCTTTGGTTTAGACTCAGATCGTAAAGCCCAAATAAGTTCTTTTGGCCAATGGAATCGCTTTGGGTTTCTATTCTGCACTGAATCTTACACAACCGAGCAATCATTTTGCCATTTTTAACGAACTGAAATGTGAATGTGAAAGAACGTGATGTGTGAGAACAAGAGCAAATATAAGTAACAGACTCATGAATCTGTGAGGATGGGGATTAAAGACAGATAAACTGAATGGCCAGTTGATTTCCCTCAGGTGTCGAAAGAGACGTGTTGACGGACTGTGACCCTGTAATCTGGTATTTGCACAGTTCTCACCCACCACAGAAATAGCCATGTGAAGAAACAGGTTTAGTGGAAATGTTATGAAACTGGTCTGTGTAAATAGGGTTCGGCAGCCGTACTCATCCATCCGTTCCCTTAAGTGCGCTGAATGCATACTATATTAAACACACATATTTAATGCACTTCTTCACATTTACAGATTTATGTTTTAAGATAGACAGGCAGCAATGCACTTATGAATAAAACACCACTCTGAGTGCAAAGTGATCTCTATATAATGGGTAGGCAGTCTGTTTATAGTTCATGCACAGCGGATTTCGAGAATTCTGTAGACGGAAGTGAAAGCATTGCTTTTAAGCATTCAGTTTCAAGGTTTTCTGAGAAACAACACACTGCTAACAAACTAAAAACATCACTATTACTACTGCTGAAAAACACTAAGAATATCACCAAAATATCAATAAGAATATCACCAAGATATCAATAAGAATATCACCAAGATATCAATAAGAATATCGACAAAAGAATATCAATAAGTGTTTTTAACTTGAACCTGATAACCACTCAAAAGGCTTTTGCACAATCAAAACCACTCACATTTTCTGCAGAAGTTGAAAAGATCTAGTTAGTAATACAACGACAATAAAAAGAGAAACACACAGTATGGAAAATTGCAGCATTAACCGGAGCTAATGTTCAAAGATTAATCAGAGAGAATTATATTCAGAAACATTGTGTAACAGGAGACTCAGAGCACTTGCAGAGGTTTAGACCACTTTAAAAGCACCATGACATGACGTCTGAAGGGTCTCTGAGACATTCTAGACCGAACCACCTTTATGGTAAAACACGAGAGAGGATGAACACAGCACTTAAAAGAAAGGAACATGTAAGTAGCTCAAACTGACACTGCAGATCTGGAACATGTAACACTGTACCAAGATGCTTTAGTTTAGTATGCTTTTTTAAAGGCTGGAATAAAAACAAGGATCCCACATCTGCATGTTCTGTCTTCAGTGCCTGTGGCTGTGGTTGGGCATCACATGCTCATTGCATCTCATTCTCTCAGAGACGGCTAAACACAACATAAGCAGTTTTTTTTTGTTGTTGTTGTTGCCTTGTACACATTACATCTAGTGCACAGATTCTGGGGAAATTACTCCTTTTTAAATCTTTTACAGCCATTTACAGAAATCCAATAAAAGCACCCGGTTTTGAACAAATAGTAAAAGTGATGATAGCCTAAGCAAACACCAGTAATGATTGTTTTCGGACAGGTTACCAAACAAACACACAACATGGGAGCACACATATACCATCACTGACAAACATTGACAATGATTCATATTATATGTATATATATTTTTTTTAAAGTCTATCACACATCAAATACTATACAACTACAATTAACACTTTAGTTTAGGGTCTAATTCTATTAGCTTATTAGCATGCATATTACTAGGATATTGCCTGTACTTATAAAGCACATATTAATGCCTTATTCTGCATGACCATATTCTACATCCCTTAATCCACCAAATACTTAACAACTACATAACTAACTATTAATAAGCAGTAATTATGAGTTTATTGAGGCAAAAGTCATAGTTAATAGTGAGAATTGGACCCTAATCTAAAGTGTAACCAAAATAATATTAATAATAATAAATGTTAATATTATTGTGTAATCATTTTATTATTAGTAGGGCTGGGTATTGATACAGATCAATCTAGTCCAGATTCGATTCCGATTCTCAAGACCTCAATTCGATTCGATTCTCGATTTTGGATAAATTCAATGGTACAATTGTCACTCGCCCCACGACAAAAAAGTAATAAATAAATAAAATAGTTTATTTGTAAACTAGTTGATTGAAGACAACTTTTTCAATGATCTTGTCTATGAAAGGAAGATTTGAGATCGGTCTATAGTTGATTAATATGGTCTTCTCCAGATTTCTCTTTTTCAGGAGGGGCTTGACAACTGCAGTTTTCAGGGAGTTTGGAAAACTCCCAGAGAGAAGTGAGGAGTTTACCACTTCTAGGAGATCTGCTTCTAAACAGTTTAACACACTTTTGAAAAAAGATGTGGGAAGTGTGTCAAGGGCGCAGGTTGATGGTTTAAGGTGCTGTACGGTTTCTTCCAAAATGTTGCCATCAATTTCTTCGAAATCAGGCATAGTGACTACTTTTTTCTCAGGTTGTGGTCTGATCTGTCTGACCCCAGCAGATTTTATTGATTTTATCAAGCTTTCCTGTAGCTCAAACAGTAGAGTGTTGGTGCTTGCAATGCTAAGGTCATGGGTTCGATTCCCAGGGAAAGCAAGAACTGATAAGAATGTAAATGCGTACCTTGAAATGCAATGTAAGTCGCTTTGGATAAAAGCGTCTGCTAAATGCAGAAATGTAAATTTATCAGAGAAGAAGGAAGCAAATTCGCTGTCTGAGAGCAATTCATTGGTAATCTGGCTTGGGGGGTTTGTCAGTCTCTCTACAGTAGCAAAAAGAGTGTGTGTGTTCTTAACTGATTATTGTTTTTGATCCATGTATCCTTGTATTGTAATAGACAAGGTTATGAAACCAAAATTTTAGATTCCAGTGAAATTGAACAATTCTGAAAATAAATACGGAAAAAAGATTGATTCATGGCTTTGGAGAATCAACATGGAATCGACCACATTTTAAAAAACGATTCAACGAAAAATTAAACGATTTTTTTTGCCCAACCCTAATTAGTAAAAGTATAATAGTAGTATAGTAGGCAAGTATTATAGTGTTAGCATGTGAACATAAACAGGTGAGACAAAAAAACAAGCACATGCATGCCAAAATATCAGATCTGTGCCAAAATATCTGTGCATCAGGCCTGATAGAGCAACCCTTCTCAGTCTAAGACACGGTGTAAGACCCGTACAAAGCATGACACAGGACTGATCACTACAGTACTGAACGTGACACACAGACATGATGCAGAAGGAAAGACACCGTGAGCATCTGATGCACATGCTAAACAGCAGCGAAGGCTCCGGCTCATGGAGAACAAGAGCGAAGCTATAAAAGAAGATTGGACACCGTCCCCGGGGAGTTTCCCGATAAGGGGATCGTGTAGGCTGTAATGAAGACGCAGGCAGTGTATCAGAAAAACAGGAAAAGAGATGCGAGGTATTTGTTGACCCCAGATGTGTGCCGAACATCAATTCCTCTGCAGCTCTTCCACTGGAGCGCTGCTCCAAATACCAATCACGGGTCCCGCTGGTTGCCCTGGCAACAGCACTCCTCTCCAATATAGTGAGCAGCAGGCGCTTCTCTTTTAGACACCCTCCTTCCCATTTCAAGCCCTTCTTCTCAGTTAATTCGTCTTTCTGTGTGTTGCCCTAACTGTTTCTCTGGCCTTTTAACACCACAGGTCTGACCGGATAAGGAGCTCTAGATGGAAAGGTGTGGAAGTGTTCCCGATACACGTCCTCATCTCCCCGCTGATGAACTTTCCCCTGCGGGACGCACCTTCACATTGAATTTCACGCCTCATGTGGTTCTTGCATGATCGAGGGTAAGATTTAAGGTTGTTTACTTGCAGTGGGCACAGGTTAAGCTCAATCAGCAGGACTTGTGGCATTATGTTGATTACTACTTTTCCCTCATTAACTCATTAAAACTGCAAAAATCTAGCCTATTAAACAGGGCCAAGACAATGTCAAAAAACTGTTTCAATAGTATAGCCACAAGTCAAACTGTTAGTGTGAAAAAAAGACTTACTAACATTTTGTGCAAAGTTATATCCAATTTTACAACTTTATTGCCATGACAAGGACTAAAAAACTAACATGAACGTAAAAAGAACGAGAACAAACTTTGCAGCTCAAATAACTCAGATTTTTGAACAGAGAATTAATATAAGTGTAGCGCTCTATGATTTCTGCGATGAAGACATGAAGACATCTCCAGAGCCGCTCTGAGAGTCAGTTTCATTTGAGAAAAACTATCATCATATCAAAAACACACAGAAACTCAAAGGTCTTCGTGGCAACCCATCAAAATAAAAGTTTGGTTTTAACTTGAAGAAATTGTGACAGAAATGTATTATTGTTGTACAGTAGAATTTACATCTCAATGTAATAATAATACTAACACTAATAATAATAATAATACATTATTATTAAAACTTTTTTTAAGGAATAATCAATTTTTAAAACAGTAAAGCTTTGTTGTACAGCACTTTGTTAAACAAAAAAGTTTGTATAATTTCATATGATTAAAAGATAAATTAAATTAATGTTTTATGCCTTCATTTGATTGCCAGCAATGTTAAAATACACAACACAGAATTTCAGATTTTTTTAAATTATTAATTAGACAGTTTTTGAAATTATAAAATTTAAAATGGTTTAATTTAAATGAAATTAAACCATTAAAAAGTTCATAAAATAAAAAAACTGAATCCAAAAAAAAAAAAGAAAAAAAAAAAAAAGGAATTAAAAAAAAAAAAGAAAGGAATTTGGAAACAATTTAAAACAATTTCAATGGGCCCTATAAGTGTTTTTATAAAATGATGAGCTTAACATTTCAGCTTTTAAATTCTCAAAAAAATTGCCCTATTTGCTTCCGCTGTAACTTTGATTTTTGCCTTTTTAAAAGAAAATGAATTTTTTTGTGTGTTAATCAACATTATGCCACAAATATTGTCAAATGAGCTTAACTTGAATATTCCTGAAGTATTCAAGGGGGCATCAGAGTTTTCTTCAGACGTCTTGGCTTTAAACCAAATGTGTAGCTGTTTTACTTGATAACAAACTACATGTAAACTACTTTGCTCAGTAAGATTTCTATTGCAAGATGCAACACGTACGTTATGAATTGCATTCGGACACATTTTGTGAATGCAAACGTCTAGAAACATGACAAAAATAATAATAGACATAATAGCATTATAGACTCCATGCATTAAGTAATCATATTTATCATTCATACAGAACACCCTAGAAACACGCTCAAAGCCACCATATACACGCCCTGTCAACCACCCAGAAGTGTACATTTAACTCAGAAAATGTAAAAATCCAGTAATGGACTTAAACCTATTGAAATGCTGTTGCTGCGTCTTATCTGCGTTCTCTTCCCTCATACCTGAACCTTCTCTCTGTCCATTCAATCTGTCCATTCTGAGAAACAACATGCTGTCATTTTACACTCTGTTGGGTTCAGACCTGCCAGACTGGCCTCTTCCACTCCACTGACACCCTTATCTCTCACACACACACACACACACACACACACACACACACACACACACACACACGACCTGAAATCAAGAAACCACCAGATATTCTAGGATCCAGACTGTTCTGATTCGATCAGTTGTAATGTGCATAATATAGAAATATACTGAACAGCTTTTGAATGCAAGAGTGCTGGAAACATGTTCACTAGTTCATACAGTAAGTGAAATCTAATACAAGTCGAACTCGAGACTTTATGGTTAAGTTTCTGGTCAGTAACTCTTTGAAAGAGGTCTCTTCAGAGCTCACCAAGGCTGCGTTTATTTGATTAAAAATACAGTAAAAACAGTAATATTGTGAAATATTATTACAATTCAAAATAGCTGTTTTCTATTTTAATTATTTTTTTTTTAAATATATTTTATTCCTGAGATGCAAAGCAGAATTTTTAGCATCATTACTGAAGTCTTCAGTGTCACATGATCCCTGATTCATTTTTTACAGGATTCTTTGATGAATATAAAGTTTAAAACCAGAACAACATTCATTTGAAATAGAAATCTTTTGCAATATTAGAAATGTCTTTACTGTCACTTTTGATTGATTTAATGTGTCCTTGCTGTATTACTTTCTTTCCAAAAATGAACTGATGTTGAACTGATGGTGTAGGTCCAAGAGAAACTGGATATTCAATGAGGAAAAACTTATCAAGCAATGTGGGAATTACATGACAAGAGCTGAAAGAAAGGTAATCAATGACGTGGAGCATGTTGTAACATTTTGATGAAAGATTATGAAGACAAACAATTTGAAATAATGTCCACCATCATTCATCATTCATACACAATAATGCACAGCAGAATTACTTATAACAAGACCAGAATCATGTATTAAAAAAGATGATGCCATGTCATTTAATGTCATATTGACTTAAAAATGTACTATACATTTAAAATGTTCTGTAAATGTATTGGAAATAATGTACAATATAAGTAGTGGTTAACACACTGTCAGGGTATTGCAGGCCGAAGACGAGGAGACAGGATTTCAATACATCTGGTTTATTCACAAACTCAGATTACATGAATACTCAGGAACACAAAACACTCAAGACCGACCTAGACACTACAACGACCGACAAAGACTGAAGGAACACACAGGACTTAATACTCAGGAACCTCAGAACCTCAGAACCACTCAAGACCGACCTAGACACTACAACGACCGACAAAGACTGAAGGAACACACAGGACTTAATACTCAAGAACCTCAGAACCTCAGAACCTCAGAACCTCTCAACCTCTCAAGACCGACCTAGACACTACAACGACCGACAAAGACTGAAGGAACACACAGGACTTAATACTCAGGAACCTCAGAACCTCAGAACCACTCAAGACCGACCTAGACACTACAACGACCGACAAAGACTGAAGGAACACACAGGACTTAATACTCAGAACCTCAGAACCTCAGAACCTCTCAAGACCGACCTAGACACTACAACGACCGACAAAGACTGAAGGAACACACAGGACTTAATACTCAAGAACCTCAGAACCTCAGAACCTCAGAACCTCTCAAGACCGACCTAGACACTACAACGACCGACAAAGACTGAAGGAACACACAGGACTTAATACTCAGAACCTCAGAACCTCAGAACCTCAGAACCTCAGAACCTCAGAACCTCAGAACCTCAGAACCTCAGAACCTCAGAACCTCAGAACCTCAGAACCTCAGAACCTCAGAACCTCTCAAGACCGACCTAGACACTACAACGACCGACAAAGACTGAAGGAACACACAGGACTTAATACTCAGAACCTCAGAACCTCAGAACCTCTCAAGACCGACCTAGACACTACAACGACCGACAAAGACTGAAGGAACACACAGGACTTAATACTCAGAACCTCAGAACCTCAGAACCTCAGAACCTCAGAACCTCAGAACCTCAGAACCTCAGAACCTCAGAACCTCAGAACCTCAGAACCTCAGAACCTCTCAAGACCGACCTAGACACTACAACGACCGACAAAGACTGAAGGAACACACAGGACTTAATACTCAGAACCTCAGAACCTCAGAACCTCAGAACCTCTCAAGACCGACCTAGACACTACAACGACCGACAAAGACTGAAGGAACACACAGGACTTAATACTCAGAACCTCAGAACCTCAGAACCTCAGAACCTCAGAACCTCAGAACCTCAGAACCTCAGAACCTCAGAACCTCAGAACCTCAGAACCTCAGAACCTCAGAACCTCAGAACCTCAGAACCTCAGAACCTCAGAACCTCAGAACCTCAGAACCTCAGAACCTCAGAACCACTCAAGACCGACCTAGACACTACAACGACCGACAAAGACTGAAGGAACACACAGGACTTAAATACACAAGGAAACAGATCAGGGAAATATGACACAGCTGGGGCAAAACAAACGAGATAACTAAATGAGGTGATTAACAGGGCACAGGTGAGACAGATGACTTAATGAACTGAATACAAATCACAAAAACAGTCCAAACACAAACAGAAACGTGACACACACATGCTAATGCAGGAGATGAAAAGTGTTGAAATTCAGCTGCTGACATAACTCTGTCAAAAAATACAGGTCAAAATCATAAAAAGGAAGTACATTTATGAAGCTGAGACGACAAACGCTCAACATCTGAATATCAGCCAATGGCTTTCTAGACTTGGGCCATAAATTCAGTGGCATTTCATTTACAGGAGCTCGACATGTATCCATGCTCTCCTCAAATCCATAAAAACAAATCCTCCTCAGTCGAGAGAGCTGTATTTGTCTGCAGTGCCCTCTATAGTCAGAACAAACATCAATCACTGAGAGAGAGAGAGAAAGAGACTCATTATCAGAAGAACCGATAAACATCAAAACAACTTTACTGAACATTTACTGCTCAAATTCAACACGTTGATGCACATTACCACAACATCTTACATATACAACCCCCTGGTGCTCCGAGTATTGGGAAACAAGAATGAATTCAATATTTTAAGACTCGCATATAAGTGTCCGCCACATAACAAGCGCTTGATTAATAATGTCTCACATTTACGAGCACATAAGCTGTACTCGAGCTCAAAGGTCGCTTATGTGACGGGATGCGTTCAATGCTAAATGCACTTTCTGCACTGATGGCTTCTGCATATCTCACTTGTTTCATGCTCTAATGATTATTTGACATTGTGATTTTATAACCATGAGCCATTGTAACGAAAAGGAAAGAAAATAATTTTAATTCTTCTTGTTCAGTACGAAAAGGTATGCACAACATATCAACACCATATCAGCCAATGGCCTAGATCGAGAATTTAAGCTTTTTCCTTATTCCAATTTTTGGATCATATATAAGGGTTATTGAGAGATCATGGCAAAGATGTAACTCTTTAAATACATTAAAAATCCCTTTATGGTGAATACATTTTTTGGGAGAACTATCCCTTTAACAGTGATAGCATTAAAGTAAATATCGTCAGAGACGGTCTTATTGTTGGGAGATAAGGGGAGTCCGTGGCTCTACCATTGGAGAAAACGTAATGTCCGAATTTGATCACATGGGCCTTTATAACAAACCATAATACAGCCTTGACGCCATAGAATTTCACTGTTAGTTGTGCCAGTCAATCATGGTTTGCGGATATCAAAGAAATGAATGAGAAGTGCCGTAAACTGAATAATACCTGTTGTGTAATTGTCCTTGACTTATCTTATAAAACAGCATTTCTTTAGGTGTAAATTTTTTAAATATAGATCAACCCAAAACAAATGTTTAAGAGCAAACAGAAGATTAGTCGAGATAGGCTGTCGTTTCATTAAATGATAAGCTATTTTCCCACAAAAGCAGTTTATTCAGCAAAGTGAAGCCTCTCCTCCATTGGCATCCGTAAAAAAAAAAAAAAAAAAAAAAAAAAAAAAGCCCTCTGGTTTCCTTCCCTGCGTTCCACAAAGTTACACTAGTATTTTTTGAAGAATTGGACAGAATAGCAATATTGGTGCATGCCTAAATATTAATAACCACGAGTATTGATGCACTGGGAGAAAAATAAAATAAAATAATAAAAATATAATTGTTATAGACATTTAAAGGTAAACACCTTAAAAGAATCTCCCGCGACTGTCTTAAATAACACAACTGACTAGAAGTGCTCACTGAGCAAAGCTCTGCCTTTGAGAGTTTCAGAAAATTTTGCATTTTAATGACATGCATTAGCACTCAGGCTATACAAAGAGCACTAAATTGCCTCTGCCCTTCATGTCACAGCACAGCTACAGTTCTGTGAAATCATTCGCCAAGATGATTTCAGACAGATGTTGGCGATCACTCATCCCACGTGCCCATGTGAAACAACACACCAGTTTCTTAATCTAATTTCACAGCCAAGCATATTTGCCCAACAGGATCAAAACCAAGACAGTCAAGTGTGCCACGTGTCCCACCAGAGATGTCCAATAAATGAAGCACCAATGCTTAAGCCTCTTAAGTCCTGAGGAACGATGCATTCACAGATGTTATCTCCACCAAGATTGGTATTTATGTTGTATACTGGGAACAAAAGACTTAAAACAAAGAATAGTTCCACTATCCCCCAAGAATTTTTTTTTTTTTCCTGTTTAATTTGATTTGATTTGATAAACTTTATTAATCCCCAAGGGGGAAATGTACATGTCACAGCAGCACAACAATACAATGAATAAAGAGAAAACTTAAATAACGTTCACAACAGCAACAAATCTTGTTATCCAGAATGAATTTCTCAAAGCATTATGATTATATACAACCACGTAAAAAATAGTCTATCATCTTGTATAACACTGGTTGTAAAATCTAATTGCGGTTGGAAAAAAAAGATTTCCTAAAACGCTCCTTGTAACAGCGTGGATGAATTAATCTTGAGCTGAAGGTACTCAAAAAATCTCGAGCTATTTCATTAAGAGGGTGACAATCATGATTCATCATAAGAGAAAGTTTCCCAATCATTTTATCTCCTCTAAGTTGGGTAACACACTCCCCACGACAGAGCCTGCCTTATTAATAAGTTTATTTAACTCATTCTTCTCCTTTTCCAACAGTCCCCCTCCCCAACATGTGACGGAGTACAAGACCACAGATGAGACTACAGATTCATACGAAGGTCTTAAGTAGACGTGACAAACCCCAAAGCATATCAGTCGCCTTAACAAATGAATACGACTTTGACCCTTCTTATAAACTTGCATCGTATTGTCAGACCAGTTGAGCTTGTTGTTCAAACATACACCCAGATACTTGTAAGTTGTTACAATCTCAACTTCTGACTCTCATAAATTTACTAGTACCACTTGCTGAGGAAGTCTGCTAAAATCAACCACAATTTCCTTTGTCTTACTAGCGTTTAGCCTGAGACCGGTTTTCTCACACCAGTCCATGAAACTCTTTATTAGCTCCCTATATTCACTTTTATCGTGGTCCGTTATACAGCCAACTATTGCTGAATCATCAGAAGATATCTGGAGATGACAAGATTTAGAGTTGTGAATATAAAAGTGAACAAAAATGGTCCTTGAGGGACTCCAGTGCTGCACTTCACTACTTGAGACACACAGTCCTGCATCCAGACACACTGTGGTCTATTAGAGAGATAATCAGTTATCCAATTCACCATACCATGATGTACTCCAACATTTTCCATCTTACTCCGTAGTGGTGAAGGCTGAATAGTATTAAATGCACTCAAAGAATGTAATTCTGACTGTGCTGTCCGGGCTCTCTAAATGACTTAAGGATTTATGCAAGAGGTCAATAAGTGCATCATCCACCCCAACACCAGTTTTATAAGCAAACTGTAGTTTATACTCAGCACCACACAATACTGACTTTAAATGGTTCAAAGGGGTGGTTGATTGTGATTTCACTTTTTAACTTTAGTTAGTGTGTAATGTTGCTGTTTGAGCATAAACAACATCTGCAAAGTTACAACGCTCAAAGTTCAAAGCAAAGGGAGATATTTGCTTTTAAAGAAATCGCTTTTTAAGGACTACAACAAACGGCTGGTAGAGACTACACGACATTCCTCCAGGGTTAGTGACATCATCAACCCTAAAATGTACATAAACCCCGCCCCCTGAACACGATTTATAGATTATCAAGACAGAATATGCTAATCAATGACTAGAAGATAACTACACATCAGCTGAGCTTAGAGCTGGAGGTGGATGTGATGAAGAACTCCGTGGTAAACTACTTAGCGAAGAATGTTCAAAATAATTTTTTTGAACATAAGAATAAGGTGGTCAAGCAAAATAAGGTGGTCAAGCTGGTTTTTGGAGCATTTGCTTTACCGCCACAACCTTGATTCCACCCAGTGTTATTTTAGTATAACAACAATAACAAATAATTTATCAGAAACTAGGTAAAGCATAGTAGCAATTGACATGAAGAGCATCCAATGGTATGAGTTTGGGGCGGAGCTACCTGTTTTGCTGACCAATGACAGACGGGGAAATATCTGAAGGGTGAGGACGAGTGTTTGGGAACCTGCTTGGAAACAATTGTTACTTTTTCAATTACATTTTATTGGTGCTAATGAAATGACTTGATCAAGCTCTTACAATGGATCCCCATGTTCTTTGTCTTTTTAAAGCTATTCTTTTTTTCTAAGCATGTCTAGATAAATGCAGAGAGGGAAGAATTATGCTAATGTGCCCTATGAGTAAACAAGCTTATTTAATGAGATAGCAACAGCTAAATGATGCCCGTGCATTTCAACACGCCTCTGTTGCATTTGATTTATCCTCGGTTTTAAAACCAAAAAAGTAGAAAAGCAAGGAACAAATTTATTTTCCATACATCAGGGAAAAAGTCTTCAGAAAAAACAATCAACACATTCTTTGCAGTGTTTGTGGTGTAGTATTAAGGTCAAAGATGCCCATCTGATACAAAGAGCAACTAGTGAAAAAATACAGAAGATAGAATTGATTTATCCCTCGAATACCAAGCGAAATGTGCAGCCCTAGTGCGTACGAGAAAGACAGATCACGACGAGCTTCCCTTCCTCGAACGTGATGGAAATGTGATCAACACATTCACCAGGAAAAGCAACTCAATAAAGCGCAGCTGTTGCTTCAATTGGCCTGGCTAAATTCAATTAGAGGTGAGCGCTAATAGGTAAAATGACTGTGGGCCATTCAATTCCCAATGACACACTGATAGCGATGCAGCCGAAACAACCATTTTGTGCAGCTATTTGCTGCTTCCTCTTTGGGAAAGAGACAGATAGAGAGAAAAAAGAGCAAGCGCTTGTCTTCCCACACGCCTATACACAAGACTTACATCCTCAACCTGAAAAAGGAAATGTGCAATACATGCCCACACTTGTCTGTGTGGAAAAAATATGAAGTGAGAAATCGAAACTGGAGGAGACAAGCGTGCAATATAAGGAAATACCTGGGAAGATGTTCACCGATGGTGGTGAAATGTGACAACTAACCCATGTTATGCATTTGTAGAGTTCGTTTTGGAAGTCGAGGTGAACGGGAAACTTTCTAATGTGTGCATGATGTGTTGTTTCAGCGAGCCGTCTCATCTACACCCTGCTCCCTGTAGAATATCACAGCCTGCTTTCAATTTAACTCCAGACACGGGCCACTATTAGAAATCTGGGGCTCTGCACATCGCGTCTCAGCCACTGAGCTATTTATTCTCTCTGCTTTGCCTTGTCACTGACAAAATCAATTTCAATTAAAACGACTACTGTGCTGAAAACGTCCCTCCTCCGATGAAGAAGTCTCTCGTGATGCAGTAAAGGGAAAAGGTAGAAAGAGGGGGGAAATTAAAGCTAATTTACTCAAAACCTCGTTTATTTCAATTCAATGAAAGAATACAACCCAGAAGGGAGATCTTGCTAACTTCTTAATTGGTAGACAGCAGTGAGATGATGGTGGAGATTCTCCTGCATCTCAGATTTTCCTCTGCTAATTTGTTAACAAAATCTATTGCAAAAAAAATTTCAATTTTTTTCTTTTTTTCTTAGAGAGACGAGATGATTATGAGACGACATCAACATCATTAAACGATAACTGTGACTGTATTAACATGCAATATCATTAATGATAAAAGTTGAGACTAAAATGTAACTAAAAAAATTAAAACTTTACCAAAATACATTTTCTGCCCAGTGTTTTAGTTAATCTTTGCAATCTGGCAACCATGCACACGCCCTCTCTGAAAACACAGACAAACAATACGCTGGAGACAATTTAGCGATCTCCATTGCAATACTCTGCTCGAATGAAAGTGTAATAGTGCCAGTATGTGTTCCTTCACGAGTCGCTTGCGCTGTTTGCTGCGACTAAATCTGTTGTCTAATGAAAAAACAATCATTGTGATTATAATTTTGAGTAAAATACTTGTGATTATCAATTTAACCATTATGCAGCATAATGAAAATGTGACTACGTGACTCCATTAAGTCGACTAACTTGACTAAACAAAAACAGATCTGCCAAAACACCAAAGTCTGAGATCTCAATACAAACTCAAACATTTCTCATCAAGTGATCTGGGCTGCTCTTCACATTCATTTTATAGCTCTATACTCTTACTGTATGATAACTATTTGAGTCTATTTTTTTATCCTTCCAAAGCATTTTAGGAGAAAGAGCCGAGACAAACATCACACTTGAATGAAAGTTATGCAAAGAGAAACCTGAGAGAAATCAAAGGTTCCTCTGGGCTAGGGATGGAAACGGTTAATCGATTATCGATTAATTGTCGACAAGAATTTACTCGATTAAATTAAATTAATTGTCGGCTATGAGATTCTCTGAACAATGATTAATGAATTAATCGATAATTTGCATCCCTACTCTGGGCACAAACACGCACACGTTTAGTTCGACAGGGTCTGATTAGTTGTAACTAATGAATGCTCGCTCATGCATGAATACAGAGCACGCCACGGGAAGACAAGATTTTGACTTGTGCATTTGAACCGTTCCTCCTACAAAGAGACGCATCTAAATTTCAATAAACATCAGCCCGTCTTCCCACACGCGCTCGTACCTACAGGAGGTGTAAATCATACGTATCCTGACACCTCTGTTGTTGTATCTCGAGGGCAATCGCTGCCACTGGCTCACAAACCCTGTGACAATAGTCCACGTGCAATGGGACGAGTGTCTTCCTCTCTCTTCCTCTTCATCTGTTTCTCCCCATCCCCCTCCCATAAAGAGCATTACATAATGCGTGCATGGAATACTAAACGAGAGAGGATGCCTTAGATTTTTCATGCGTGGGAGGGTTGCACTAAAATAGCTCGGATTATGCACTAGTGGCAGTACTACTGAAACGGCATTTGACATCCTCCAGTAAATGGAATGAGTCTTTGCGTGCTTAAAACAGTCAGACTCCGACGGCTACGCTCTCGACCTTTTTTTTCCCCACTCGATGTTGCGTGATGCATGGGGAAATCCTTGTAAATCGACTGTTACATCAAGACATTAAACTCGTTTAGTTAATGTGAAGCAGGATTGAGCCCAGGGCACTGAATGAAGATATGAAGAGGGAGATTCTGTCATTAGTTGCTCACTTTCATGTCCGTCCAAAGCCGTATGACTTTCTTTCCTAAGTGGAACACAAAAGGAGAGATTTAGCAGATCCATGCAGTGAATGTGTATGTGGACCACGGACTGTCAAGCTCCGATACGGACAAAAAGCAAGTAGTTAATAGGACATTCTGAAGCCATATGATAGCCTTTTGTGAAGAAGAGACTGAAAAGCTTACCTTTGAAATCTTTCATAACAGATATGGCCTGGACAATCTGTTTAACGGAAGAAATTAACTCATAATGTTTTAAAAAAACAGATTTTTTCCAACATTTTCCAACACTCTCACTCGCACATCCATCTCACGACACTCACCAAACTTCTGCAGTGATACACTGATAACAGATTTAAAGATATGACTATCTATCTATCTATCTATCTATCTATCTATCTATCTATCTATCTATCTATCTATCTATCTATCTATCTATCTATCACCATTTCAGTCGTATCCAATTCTTAGTGACTCTCTGGCCATCTCTTGCCATACACGAGAGACTGTCCATTAATTTTCCTGCCAATTATTTTTTCCGGGGTAGGTTGCCAGGTTTCCATAACCCTCCCAATTATATGGCCTGAGACTCACACGCATTCACACCTACGGGCAATTTAGCATCTCCAGTTCACCTATATTGCATGTTTTTGGGTTGCAGACGAAGGCAAAACATGCAAACTCCACACAGAAAGGACTCTACCGTAGTTGCTTAGTTGCATAGTTGCTTCCCACTGAGCCACTGAGCCACCAAAGATGCGACACAGGCCTACTATTTTGTAAGTCATTATTGCTGATGAGCTTGACAAACTATAATTAGGTTAAGGTATTTCACACGGTTTTAGTAAAATATTTCTTTAAAGCCATACGCTTTGCATTGTTTATAAATGTAAAGATATCAATATAAATATATTTATAAGACACGAATTGAGCTTGCAATGAGTATGTATATACATACATACATACATATACATATATATACACACACACACACATATATATATATATATATATAAATAAAAGTGTAGGCCTATTATCAGAACAGCAAAAGACCCTGAAACATTATGAGCTCGGAAATAAATTTCGACTGAAATGCCCACCATAATTTCCTCCCTCATTCCTACAATCATTCGGCCTGTAAACATTACAACTGGCCATAATTCAGCACGAGGTCTCTAAGAGACGCATTCAAGAGCCACGCTTGTTTCCAAGCGCATCTTGTTTCTAGCCAGCAGCAGATTTCATAATGAATCTGAACGCCTTTCAGATAAATAGGGTAGCGGCTGAAGCAAACAAAAGATGCGAGATGCTTAAATCAGATAGCCGAGTAAACATCACATCTCCATTCTGCACATTCTGAGACGAGGCTGGGAAAGCAATAGCCACATTTTCTCGAAATGCGGAGAGAGATGCATTTTAATGCCGTGATGTCTTCATGCGACTGTTCCAAATTTATTACACGGTGGCAGTGATTGAAGTCAAGCCCTCAGAGAATGTGAAGGGGGTCGGCTTGTTTTTCCATAAACGGCATCGGGGAGGGTTGATAACTCTGTGGCTCGTGTGCAAATACACAATGGAACAAATGCATGGGAGTCGTTTCTGTTTCTCCTCGCTTGGTAGGGCGTAAATACTTTTTGCTATGTAAATCTGCTGGTTACAGAGGCTCGCCGTTACAGCTCTGTTACTAAACCGCTCAACTGGTCATTGCCAGCAAAGGAGAAGAGCACAAGGAGAAAAGGAACGAGGCTGTCACTGAGGATTAGCCATGCACATCTTGCTCTACGCATCTGGCCTTTGTACCCTGAATTGAGCGAGGAGGTCTGGGGGCGTTTAAGTGCTCATTTGCTTCCCATTATTTCATAATCATTACTATTACTTTCCACTTTGCACGTATCTACATTTTGTCAACGCACTCTTTTTCATTTTGAAAGACAATCATCACCTATACAAAATCATTACCAGCAGGATACGATGTTGCCCTGTGGGGAATTCCTTGCATTTGCATGCGATTACTAAGAATTATATCAATGCGACTTGAGAGAGTGTGCACGCATCATTTCCTGTGCGGAAACTGAAATCATCTCCAAAACTTAGCATTCATCCATGGAGGAATCCGGACTGAACTGGAATTATTTCCTGAAGGAAATTTGCATTGCTCTAATGTTGCTCTTTCATATGTGCGGAGACATTACTCATGATTCTTATAGGTATCAATTTTGTCTCATTTGTTTCACCTAAAACTCCAGAGACAAAACAGACACAAATGAGTCAATAGATATCATGCAATAATAATATAGAGCTATAAAGTCAATGTTTGATGAATAATGCTTGAGTTCGTATCAGTGTTGTTATTGTTAACTAAAAACTATTCAAATGTGTTTTTGTTAACTGAAATAAAGCTAAATAAAAACTAAATATAAATATTAGATGGAAAACCTTGAAATGAAATGAAAATTGAGAATTATTTTTCCTTTTGTCTTGACAACTAACTGAAATAAAAGAAGCTGAAGATCTATAGCTGCTAAAAAATAAAACTAGAAATAAATAAAGCTACTGTAACGCAGCTGAGAAAAGCAGGCGAAGACGAGGATCTAAACGCAGGATGATTTAATAAAGTAACACAAAACAGAGAACACAGAACTCAAAGAACAAAGGAACAAAACCTTGGGAATCACAGAGAGAGGCAACCATTACACATACAACAACTGACAAAGTAACAAGTGAAACACAAGGGCTATAAATACACAGGGACAAACAAGCTAAGCCAGATAACAAGGGGGCGTGGTTAATTAATTAGAAACACCTGGGAAGACTAATAAACAAGAAAAACTACAAAGGACTACAAAACATGGCACAGAACAGGAAATAACAAAAGTCCACACAAGACAAGGGAAACACAAGACAGGAATCATGACAGCTACATAGACAACAAAGGAGATAAAAATTACAAAAGCACAAACTTAAACTAAAATTCAAATGAAAACTGAAAATATAAAAAGAAAAGAAAAGCCCATTCAAAATAATAATAAATACAATAATAGTATATAAATAGTCCTAAATTAACACTGGTCATATTGAGATATCTTTTGGTTGTTCTTTTAAAGTATCATTTTGTTGACGTAACCTCTTGAAACATTAAATTGCAGTAAAAGCATTAAATGAACCACATGCAACAGCTCTCTGTCTTTTATCCAAACTTTTCAGGCAGTTACAACTTCTTAACAACAGATCCTGACCTCTACATGAAAATGTACTGTCACAGTGCGCACAAAGCACCAAATATCTGGTAAAATGGCCATGCTGTATGCTTATATTACTAGTTAAAGACTCAGAATCAGTGTGAAGGGTGTTTTAACAGGGTAGAAAGTATGTACTTCTGCAAATGTACACCAAATGATGACTGTGAAGCCCTTGCTCTGGCCTGTGTGTGTGTGTGTGTGTGTGTGTGTCTAAATGGAGATAAAGGAGACCTTGAGCTGTCATCGGTGACCTTTAAGCTTGTGGGCGTGTGGTAGATAAGAGCAGACTTGCACTGATTAAAAACCTACAGCAGAGACTCAATGACCACAACTATATCAACACTCGCACATCCATCTCACGACACTCACCAAACTTCTGCAGTGATACACTGATCGATCTATCTATCTATCTATCTATCTATCTATCTATCTATCTATCTATCTATCTATCTATCTATCTATCTATCTATCTATCTATCTATCCTTAGTGACTCTCTGGCCATCTCTTGCCATACGCAAGAGACTGTCCATGAATTTTCCTGCCAATTATTTTTTCCGGGGTAGGTTGCCAGGTCTTTCCTCAACCCTCCCAATTACATGGCCTGGGACTCACACCTACGGACAATTTAACGTCTCCTATTCACATATATTGCATGTTTTTGGGTTGCAGACGAAGGAAGAACATGCAAACTCCACACAGAAAGGACTCTACGTAGTTGCTTAGTTGCTTCCCACTGAGCCACTGAGCCACCAAAGATGCGACACAGGCGTACTATTTTGTAAGTCATTATTGCTGATGAGCTCGACAAACTATAATTAGGTTAAGGTATTTCACACGGTTTCACTAGACTCTTCCAAAATAAAAGTAATAAAAATAAAAATAAAATAAGTATACATGATGTTAGCAGTTTCCAAAAAATTACCAAGGTTGTTTTTCCCACTAGTTTAAAGGTGCATTGCGCAAGTCTCTGAGTTTTTGCAGAACTATGCCCCCTCTGGCGACAAGCGAAACTGCAACCAGAGGTGTGCACGCTCATGGACCACACGCACACGCACGCTTGCACGAGGTGTTCATAACCAAAGGAGCATCAGCCGCACAAATCTTTTGTTTACAGTCATAATGTCTTCAGAGGTAATAAAGTTATAAATCTGCAAGTCATTTTAAGGCACTAGACAAAAGTTTTCTTTTCTTTGTCTTACGTGGAGTTTGCGTTGGGGTTTGGAATGAACTACAAGCCGGTCTCTTTGAATCCATCTTTTACTTTTGTCGAAAGTTGACTAAAGTTTTGTCGCTCGAGTTGTCTTCGCTGATACGGAGAATGGCGGCGTCGCGGCGAATACACAAACCTGCCAGACATTACCAGGTGAGCGTGAACGCGCATGACGTCACGCCCAGTCTCAAATTCCGTCCCGAATCCCTCTAATTTATTTTACTGTACAGGATTATAGAGGCAATCGCAGTGATCAGAGAAGGGCTCATTCAGCCCATCAGGCAATTGTTTAAGCATGTATGGGTTAGAAAAACGGGTATTTTTAACATGAAATGTTGCGCAATGCACCTTTAATAATGAAGCAAAAATATTATTAGACTTCTGATAAGAACATGCCGATTTAATTAAATAAATAGTAAATTGCACTGCGTGTTTCAGAGCACAGCGTGGTACTGCGTTCTTTTACATGCGTACGGCTCATGATCCACTGTTTTCACCATCTCAGAGTGGCTCGGTTCACAGTAAATGCTGCAAACCTACTTTTTTCATATTTGCAAGTCAATGCAAGTCACTGAAAAGGGGTTGGAGCTCTTAATATTTCATCAGATTCATGCATTTAACTTTAAAATAAAGCTGCTCAATAAGTGAAAAGAGTGTCAGGTCCCACCTTCAGTGTAAAGGCCTGTTCATACCAAAGACGATAACTATAATGATAACAATAAAGATATAGTTCTAAAAATCGTTGTCCACGACACAACTATAACGACAATGGCACAGAGAAACAATATCGTTGAAATCACTTTCTTTCAATTATTCATGTCTGGAGCAAACACTGCAGGACAAGTAACACGCTGAGGTTTGTTCAAATCCCTAACCCTAAATAGAAGCAAAACTAGTGATGCATTAAAGGGATACTTCACCTCTGGAAAGATGAATGTGTATTTAAAATGGGTCATTTATGTAGAAGAAAAAGTGAAAATATTTTTGAATTTGGAGCTAACCCTTTCTAGACTGAGAAAAGCCAGAAAATGTATTTTTGGCTTATGTGGATGAAAGACAACAACTCCCAGAATGCACTTGCTTCGCTGCCCTAGGAGGCCACTCCCAAGCCACGCCTACCGGTAAGAGAGCGCAGGCTAGGCTACTAGTGAGTCTCCGTGACGAGTCTGCCAGGGATTTCGAGATCGCCCAAAATGTCCGGGATTCGGCTTTTGCGTTCTACAGTCGCCATTCATTGTGTTTACTGTGGCGAGCAGGACGAGGCTGAGGGTTGCGGGAGAACGGCGCGAGGCCGGTGGCGTGATTACTGATGAGCGAGACGCACCGGTCTCGTATCTCTCACGGAGGAGCGGGAATTTTCTTAGCAATGTTAAAACGCACATCAACGATCACTTGTTTAGTGTTCATGTAAACACTACATTCAGATTCACCAATCGGAATGAATTCAGTTAGATTGAAACAAAAGGTGTGCATGTAAACAATGAATCGCGACTGCAGAAAGCAAAAGGCGAATCCCGGACATTTTGGACGATCTCGACGGCCGGACATGTCCGGGAAAAAGAGGATGGTAACCCCTACTACTCAGCTTTCTCCACAGAACAAGAGCCTGCTAGCTTAGCTTCCAAAGAAAGATGGCTGACACTATGTGTACATTCTGTGAGTGAGATCCCACCCTCTATGGGCGGGTGACAGTCTCTCGCCTCTGGCCAAAAAATCTTCCGATGACGCAAAATGACGATTTTTGCATCATCTGAAGATTTTTTTCCAGACAAAAAATACATAAACCTCTCGTCTCAGGGGGATATGAGGGTGGAAAGCACGGTAATTCGAAAATACTACAGGTTTTCTACTAATACAAAGCTTAATGCTAAATCCTGAAGTATCCCTTTAAACACTGTTCATTAATAATAATGCATTTTTTACACATACTGTCAGCTTTGATGCATTAGTCCTGTAATGAAACTCAACCTCATCATTCGGTTTCCAGCATGTATAAAATGCTAAACGTAGCTTCCTGAACTCTTAGCTCTTTGAACCCCTGCCGACAGTCTCATTCGAGTCTCAGTCCATAAGAGCCCAGACTCATTCATCACTGCAGCTTTTTCCACAGCTCGATGTGTATTTCCAGACTCATTCTTTATCATTAAAGTCCTCCACCCAAGCTAATAATGCACTACGGCGATAAACAAATCACTCTGGCATCAGTGTGACAGGGAACGAGAGCGGTCGGTTATCGTCAGGGAAAAGACCGTTTTTTACCTTTTGACTTTGTCCAGCTGGTAATGCGGCGTTTGTAATGGTTCCCTTGGTCTGAAATCGGCAGAGACTCTTTAGAGGCCGAGATCAGTCTCGATAACCGCTGGACACGAGCTGAGATCACTGGGATTAATGGGACGGACTCTGGGGATCCTGATGGAAGACTGAGATTTCAGAGCAACACGTTTATATCACAGTCCGTTTTATAAAAGAGCACAGAGCTACTCACGGTCACAGAGAGATAAAACGAGAGAAATTTGAAAGAAAGAGGTGGTGTACAAAATTAACACATGATAAGAGCTGAATACAAGTCAGTCTTTGCTTTGGCGAGTAACTAGTCAATTTTTAGATGTACTCCATATATATATATATAAAACCATTAAATTGATTATTTAATCTTGAAAAACTATACATCTTTGGAAACTTATCAAAGCTTTTCAAATTTTACTAGTAACCACCAAGCAATGCATGCAAATATATATATATATATTCTCAGAGGATCAAAACACGGATGGATGTTTATGCAAGAGATGGTATGTTATAAAGAGACTGGCCTTAATATAGTTTTTAATGATTCAGTAGACTGTATTCTGACCTCAAATATACTAGAAAATAACTGTGCAATAATTCCTTTCATGGCCAGTAAATATTCTCAGTTCACCCGTCATTGGTAGGAGTGTCAAAAAGTGAATGTGGGACCCTGGAAGGAGGGCAGCTGACTGTGACATTAAGTTATTAAGCTGGTGTTGATGTGGGTATTTTTCTTTGAGCATTCAGTGTGTGTGTGTGTGTGTAGGAGTATGAAGGTGTGTTTGGGTGGTACTGAATGACTCACCAAAAGCAATCACCTACTTTTCACCATCAACTCCTCTCAAACTCGTGGTTTAATAGCCTGCAATGTTTTGCCAGGGGCACTTTTTATACCTCCTTCGATTTAAAAAAATGAAACAGAAGGCCGTTCTCCTTCACATTCTCCTTCACATTCAGCAGAGGAAAATGGCTGCTTTCGAAGCTAATTGCAGTCGTAGCATCGCTCTATCCATCATATCTCTCATTAGAGACCGCGTCCATATTTAAACAGCACAGCTCCTCCACAGAAAGATCATGACCTGAGTGTCTCTATGACAACCTGTAAATACTGATCGAAAAACCAGCCTAAAATACCACTCTGGAAACTGTATTACTGTTTCTAGTTTATACAGTAACGGTGTAAACACTGGAGCTTATGCTGTTACCATTTCAATTCGTTGCAAGGTCATAGTTGCAAGGGCGGAGAGCAAAAAACAAAAAGTGTTTTGATTATTGTAATCAATGATTTGATGCCAAAAGTAAAGCTTGTACTTCTCCAGAAGAGCTCATTAGCTGAGGAATCAGGGTTGTGCACTCATTCAGAATTCAAATTAGTTTTTTTAATTCAATTCATGAATTATATATTTTTTTCTACTGATGTAGCAAATTACACGTATTTTGGCACAAGTGAGCAAATGAATATTGTGCAAATTGTCTACAATTTGCACAATAAGTAATGATGAGTTGATTCTCAGTGAAATTGTAATACTTTTCACAACTAATAAAAATTCATTGCGATCCATCAAAATGATCCATTCGGTTGACAGACAGACAGAATAAAATGATGACAGACAGACAGATAGATGATTAGATAGATAGATAGATAGATAGATAGATAGATAGATAGATAGATAGATAGATAGATAGATAGATAGATAGATAGATAGATAGACAGATAGATGATTGATAGATAGATAGATAGATAGATAGATAGACAGACAGACAGACAGACAGACAGACAGACAGACAGACAGACAGATAGATAGATAGATAGATAGATAGATAGATAGATAGAATGACAGACACGACATACAAACAGATAGATAGACAGACAGATAGAGAGAATAAAAGAATGACAGATAGACAGACAGACAGACAGACAGATAGAGAGAATAAAAGAACAACAGACAGACAGACAGACAGACAGACAGACCGAATAAAAGACAGATAGAATAAAATAATGACAGACAGACAGATAGATAGATAGACAAATAGATAGAAAAAGAATGACAGACAGACAGACAGACAGACAGACAGACAGATAGATAGATAGATAGATAGATAGATAGATAGATAGATAGATAGATAGATAGACAGATAGATGATAGATAGACAGATAGATGATTGATAGATAGATAGATGATAGATAGATAGATAGATAGATAGATAGATAGATAGATTAATAGATAGATAGATAGATAGATAGATAGATAGATAGATAGATAGATAGATAGATAGACAGATAGATGATAGATAGATAGATAGATAGATAGATAGATAGACAGACAGACAGACAGACAGACAGACAGACAGACAGACAGACAGACAGACAGATAGATAGATAGATAGATAGAATGACAGACACGACATACAAACAGATAGATAGACAGACAGACAGACAGACAGATAGAGAGAATAAAAGAATGACAGATAGACAGACAGACAGACAGACAGACAGACAGACAGATAGAGAGAATAAAAGAACGACAGACAGACAGACCGACAGACAGACCGAATAAAAGACAGATAGAATAAAATAATGACAGACAGACAGATAGATAGACAAATAGATAGAAAAAGAATGGCAGACAGACAGACAGACAGATAGATAGATAGATAGATAGATAGATAGATAGATAGATAGATAGATAGATAGATAGATAGATAGATAGATAGAATAAAAGACAGATAGAATAAGAGACAGACAGACAGACAGACAGACAGACAGATAGATAGATAGATAGATAGATAGATAGATAGATAGATAGATAGATAGATAGATAGATAGATAGATAGATAGATAGATAGAATAAAAGACAGATAGAATAAGAGACAGACAGACAGATAGATAGAATAAGAGACAGACAGACTGACGACTTCTGGTTTAATTTCTGGTGTGAAATGTCAAATAAAGGTGTGCTGAAACCCTCCAGGATCGCAGCGGCTCCACCGCCTCGAGAGAACATGATGAAACCAGAGGCAACGGCTCACGAGAAGCAAACGTCCTTACAGCGCTCCAGTAAATCCAGATCACCACAGAACAAACACTGGACACACACCTCTGCTTGCAACTGTCGTAGTGATAATTAATTATCAAGGCAAATTAATTCCCAATATCTTGCATTCAAAGCAATAATTATGATATATTTGTGCATATCGGTGTGATGATTCGCAATTATCATGCATGCTTAAATGCATTTCAAACCAAATCAGCCACAATGGAGGAAGATCTTCCTGCTCATGTTCTATGACAAGTGACAAATGGCTGTAGGAGAGGAATTGTGTGGAAAACCTTTATATGGAGATGATTAGAGCATGTATTATCCTAATTACTAACCGTAGGCTCACGCTTCATCACTGAAGACAATCCGGATCAACATTAGAATGAGAGTAGAAACTAAAAAAATGTCTGTGCATATAAATTCACAATTATTAGTGAAAAAGATCCATTTAGAGTGAGTGATTGTGATTGCACATTTCTCTCATTTAAACCAATATAACTGAGCTCAAAATATTACAGTCGCCATAAGTAAGTTATTATGATTAAATTTAGGTTAATATTCACTGCCGGTCTTGATCAATAATTCAAACCACACATCATTGTTTCTGCAGGGAAGCTGCAGAAATGGCTTAAGGCAGAAAGACCATTGCAAGAATCATTTCTGTTGCCATTTGGACCGTGCAACAATACGGCAAGATCCCGGACCTCAATCCTAACATCATTACAGCGTGTCTTCTCTTTGATGTAGCACAACTGCGAATCCTCTCCCCTTTTCCTGGAGATTCAAACGCTTATTTCTGCTCATCCTTTCTTTGTGTAGACACTGCGTTACATAACAAGCCTATGAAGGCTTTGCATGATGACGCTGGCACCATCTACACAGCTACGACCCCCACCACATGTCTGCTTCTACCCATGATCCTCCAGTAGAGCACAGCTGCCCTCTACAGTTCTCACACATTACACTGATCAACAGAACTTTGCAAAACATATACTACACACTACAAACAGATGGGGTGCATCTCACAAATACATGTCCAGAGCAATATGCATAAAGAATTTGTCCCCACAAAAATATTAAAATAATAATAATTAATAGTAATTGCCATTATTCTCAATGTGATTCTCATGGTTATACAAATGTACAAAAATGCTCATTTAATTATTATTATTATTTTATTTTATTTTTAAATAATGCCATGATGCTCAAATACTTTTACATATACAAGTAAATAATAAATATATATGTAACTCAGTTAAATAAAAATGTTTTTTTTCACATTCAAATAATGAGAGTTACATTTTTGCATTACGGTAATGAGAATTTGTGGGCTAAAATGCATTAATTTCAAAATGCAAAAAACTTAATTGACATGATAAATTGCCTTCATTTTATTTATGCAAAAAAAATAAATAATGTTTTTGTAAACACACAGGTACTTCCGAGTATTGAAAAAAAATAAGTTGTGAACTTGACAGTTCCACATAACTTAATTTTTTCAATTATGCATGAAGTTTATTTACTTAATAATTTTAAGGCAACAGGCTTCTTTACTTTTTTTTCTTTACTAAGTAAAGTCAACTGATCACTTTGTACAGTGTGAGAACCATTACAAAGCACAGGGGGTTATGGGTAACATTATTAGCCCAAAAGTTATTCACAAATACACAGAATACAGTTAAGTATCAGGCAGACATAAGAAAAAAATTTATTATCTTTATTACTGGTGTGCAATCTAGTGGTGCAGTAATGTAATTACATCTCTTTTTAAATTGATTTCACTGCAGGTTTATTTATCCTTAAGGCTTAAACAGATATTGTGTATGAGTAATATCATTTGGTCAACATTGATATCTAACCATGACCGTGAGGAAAGGCCTGTCGTTGACGTTGATAAGCAACATTTATCTCAAGAAGACTAGACAAGATTAAAATCAATGTGAAGAAATGCACTCATTTAATAACATTACATTTACAGCACAGACGAGTGATCTGACAGCAACATCAATATCTACCGGATGTATAGAGTTCACGTGCAGACACAAACCCCTGTCCGTGTGTTTCTGCATGTGTGTAACAATAGATCCAAACCGATTCAT
Organism: Abramis brama; assembly: GCF_963993115.1. Classification (NCBI taxonomy): domain Eukaryota; kingdom Metazoa; phylum Chordata; class Actinopteri; order Cypriniformes; family Leuciscidae; genus Abramis; species Abramis brama. The sequence goes on along the minus strand of NC_139973.1, from coordinate 3,162,518 downwards.
TGAACTGTCCTTTCGGGAAAAGGGTAATTCAGTTATTATTTCACGACAAAACAAAAACGACTGCAGTCAACAAAAAAATTTAATACAAAAATCGAATCATAAATAATTATACAAAGCAAGATATGAGGTTAAGATGAGATTAAAGGAGCAAATATGTTTCCTGTATTGAAGTATGTAGAGATATATGTATATATTGCATGTTGCACATATACGTTTATTTGTAGACAGTATTTATATACACATACACACATGTATACATACATACATACATATACACATATATATATACATACACATACATGCACATGCATATATACACACACACATATATATATATTCATTCATTCATTCATTCATATAAAACTGGAGCTTTCCAAACAGAGGAAGAGAGGGACAGAGGAATGACCTTCCACAGTGAGTGAATCCTGATCTTGTGAATTCCCATAGAGCCACTGAGCTCGTGATCAACACATTATTACCTGACGGCTGGTGGGACTGCGAGACTGACTGTTTACACAGGCAGACAAACAATAGACTAATAGACACGGAAAATCCTGCGCCACCAGACCTCCATTATGCTAAAATAGCGAGAACGCTTCCACGTCTGTCTTGCCAGCGACGGCTTGAATGGAAACAAACAGGCTGACGTGCCATTATGAAGAAAGGATGGAACGCTTCATTGAGAGCTAAGCAATCTACATATCCCAATAGGCTAATGGCATCCACCGTATTTGGACAGCAATTGGCATTATGCAAATTAAACCAGGCTGAGCGGCCAATGACAACAATGGAGACAAACACAACATCAGCTAAAACAATAGAAGCGGCTCTGACTGTATTTACTGCATCGGGCGTCTATTTTCCCATGATATTGTGTTATAACATGGAAAATGAGGACCAGCTTGATCTGAAAATTGAACAAAACACAGCAATAATGTATTGGCATTGCATAGAAAAGATCTGCAGGATGGATCTTCAAAAATATGGGATTGGAATGACAAGTAAATTGTATGAAGTATAGTAAAAATATGCAATTAACTGTTTACAGATGGGAATATTTATTGTGCATAGTAATGCTATATGTGGACATGGTAACGCATTTTTAGTGCACAAAAACAAGGGTTGCATTGCCAGAGCTTTGGTTCCCATGCACAAGATACAAAGTCCTCCTTTACTTTTGCCAAAACTACAAAAGAAACATAAGCCAAGTACAAAGTGACACACTTTCCCAAACACCTTTGAATGGGCCGTTCTTGATGACTGAGCTCTTTGTCTTTGTGCAAACGATCACTAAATGGAGATGAATTAGCGCATCATGGTGTGCTTCCAGTATACGCTCACTGCGGATCAGCCAAAACTCCCACGCTGCACGTCTGCGACGGAGGACAGCTATTGTGCACCAGCGGAATATGTACTGAGTTATTATTGACATGGTTAAAACGGCTTATGGCGCTAGTTCTGTCTGGTGTGTAGACTATGCCAATTATAGCAAATAAATGCATGACGACATACTGTATTTGGCACTACTATTCCTGGCTGCTTGATAGAAAATAATAAGTGTAATTAGTCATGCAACTCATCCACGCACAATCCACACTCAACAGTGAATGATTCCTCAAATCATTCAAGTTAAGGAGAGGTGTGCAATTACTTTATTATTACTATGTGCCCTGACGGATGATTTTCACCTGGTGGATGACAAAACAGTCCAAAAACAACACATGTCAAGCATCTAGAACAAATCTAGCATCATGTCCTGTAGCAACCACACACAAAAAAACACTCAGAACCCCTAACAACCATTTTTTAGCATTTACAAACATAAAGACAAAAAATATATATTCTAAGAGGGTTACAATTCATGAAAATGCAGAAATAAACTAAAGCATGTCATCTTAAGTATTACACCAAAGAAGAGTTTAACAAGCAATTGAATTGTTAGTTCTTTAGTCCATTAGCCGTCAGACACCTGGCTCTCTTATTGTATTGCCTTTTCGTCCCCATCACATATTTTAGTAATCATCATAAGTTAGGGTTATTTGAAAGCTTAAACACTCAAAATTCATTCCTGTGAAAATCATTTTGAAATTGGACACTGCGTTACCATCAAAACAGTACCTTTTAGCGGGCTTCATTTGTGTCAAATCAACTTCAAAGTTGGAATACAACTTGGTTAGACAAATTTTTTATAGCAATTTTAGAGTCCGAATTATTTTGTAAAATATATATTTTTAGTTCAGTACATTTGCCTTACAGTAAACTTAAACTTTTTACACTTTCATTTTTTGAAGTGCTTTCACTTTTGCAATAATCTGCTGAGTGCCTTCTTTAAAATGAGACCAAACTTAGGTCTGCTCTCCAAAGCATGAATTAAAGCCATTTAAGTTCATATTTATGAAAATATATATCAAAAAATATATCAACATCTTTCTCGAAAGGTATTTTCTTTGAACATTTACATTTATGAATGTAAAATACTGCAAGGAATTGAAATACGGTATTTCTACATTTAATATGAAATGGGTCTATTTCAAAGAGTCACCAATAAAATGCTTCTGGATAATGTAGAAGTTTGAAAAAATACAAAGTCAATAAAGTTAGAAAAGTCAATCCAAAACACTTTGCAACAAAACAATTTTTTTAAACTGATGACCAAAGGAGCAACAGGGTAAAATAGTGTTATTAAACACTGCAAGTTTATGCGTAACAATTAAGAAAAATTATAAAATAAACTTTGTTGGCCAGGATTTTTTTTTTTTAAGAAGCCAGAATTAGTTTTTTTCCCCATTCTATGTCACTCAATGTAAGAACACACACTGGCAGTTGAAAAGATTTCTATTAAAAGCCTAAATTCAATCTGTTTATTATATAAAGCGATCAAGTCTCTTCAGAAAATTTGGACTAAACTACACTAAACTTTTTGAAGCATCAAAGTGGTAGTTGCGAAGCTGTCAATGGAGCGACAGAAAACTCTCAGATTTCATCAAGAAGATCTTCATTTGTGTTCCGAAGATGAATGAAAGTCTCACGGGTTTGGAACGACACGAGGGTGAGTAATTAAAGACAGAATTTTCATTGTTGGGTGAACTATCCCTTTAAGCCTTGTATCTTTGCCTTTCTGTCTGATTTTCATAAACTTTTTTGCTTCAAATCAAATGTTGTAGTGTTTTGATTCTCCTCGTAGTGGGTTGGCTTGGTTCATGGTTTATAACGCTCTAACAAAATCGATTTTAACTTGTCTATGGGAAAAATGTATATTAAAAAAATAATACTTCCGGAAACAGTGCCACTGAAAAAAAGGACACAGGCACTAATGCACTCTTCTGATCTAATGTTTTTATTAAAAAATATCCTACATTGGTCAATAAACAGATTACAGTAAAAAAACAAAATAGCATTGCACCTCAGAAAATGTAAAAATCTAGTTACTACTGTTAACTTTTGTTCTTTTTTGTTAACTGCAAAGGTTCTTGACTAAGTATTAATGTAATCTTGACTGGCCTACCACTAAAAAGAAGCTACTACGAGAGAGGGTCACTTTGAATCAGATATTTAATAATTTAAACATGAAATCCAGGACATCTTAATCACCCTATTAGCTTCATACAGCGGTCAGAGTCGGGCTACTGTAGATCTTCAGACTGTCTGGAGACCTTCAAGGTCAGGCGGACCTCTGGCTGGGTGGCATCCCAGCGTCTCCTCACATCGATAACAACAGCATCAACGATAACATGAAAAACGCCAGTGATTGCTTCATCCTCGTAAAGGGCTTTCTCACCAAACATCCATGGGACGCATACCTGTGATATCATGTATACGTGGTTTGACTGCACAAATCTTTGCTGTTTTCTTCTTTATGCATGCATGCATAAATGCAAATATATACCCATGCACTCTTTAAAAAGAGCTCAGAGTGGGAAAATGGCCATTGCCTTCAAATTTCACACAATTCATGCTTCTTTTATAGGGACACAGGAGGTACTGTAATAGAGCAGCATTATACCATTATTTGGCAGTGCGTGCATAGTGAGAGCAGTTATTGTGTTTTTACTTTTATCATTTCAACCCCTCACATTCAGCACTCCCTCTGCGCACAGCAATCACCGCACAAAGAGGCTTCAGTTGTCATGGAAACGTTGTGGCGACTTGAACTGGAGACGAGCGCCAAGGCTGTGCCGTCTCTAGGCGACTACAGGTGCGCATCTTCATTTCTATGGATGGACATCTCCAATACACTCCACTCCTTGGACACGCTCTATATGTTATGAATAAATGCATTCCGCACATGTTTGGTAGTGAAGTTATCAGAAGAGATGTCTCAACCTAGTGCGCCTTCTAAGGGAGCATCCTAAATTTAATGTTCCTTATAAGCTGAACATTGTACATACACAAGCAGTATTTTATATCATTACATCATTAAATAACCATCTGTTGGAATGGCCTCTGCAATTAAAAGCTATATTTAGTTAGTAATTCTTATCTTAACTTACAATTTTTATTATTATTAATTTGAAATATTGTAAAAAGTACTTATAAGTAATTTAATAAAAAGATATTCACCATTTGTAAACATATTAATTGATCAGAAAAAAGAAAAAAAAGTAGATGGATTGTAAATTGGATTGTGATTCCCAGAACCAGAACATAAAGATTCCCATTTTTAAGGCGATACCTTAAAATGCTGTCTAGGTAGGCAGCTCACTAGGTTGAGCAGAGCTACCCATCATGCACCTGTTCAGAGAAACCATGCACCTGTGGGATAAGAAGACAGGCATTCATAACAAAACTTCATCAAACTCTGAGGCCCTGTTTACACCTGGAATTAAGAAGTGTTTTGGTCGATCGGATCACATGGACGACGCTAAATAAAGGTGTAAACGGGGTCTAAAACGTTTTGAGCTTGTCCACTTGTGTCGAACACTTCCAGAGGTCGTCGAAAAAGCATTCGACCGGATTGCTATCGTAGTGTAAACGCTCATGTGGACGAATGCGTTCAAACAGCCACAAAAGACCACATACTCTCCACCTTACTGACTTAATGCGTAAACATTATGAGAAGAGCGCTAGCCAGACGGGATTTAAACTGTCGGCTGAAGACCCAAGTTTGGTCTGAAGACGACAAACGTACCAAGCACGATGTTCTCTCACCATTCCTGATTTCTAACACACACACTCACAGCGTTCGGCTGGTGTTGCGTCTGTCAGAGCAGAAACTAAAGCTGATGCTCTCCGTGTGTTTTTCCGTCGTCTCCGGGCACATTCATATTTATAATTGCGCGAGCTTGTTTTGTCCATTAGATTGAAAAAACACATACATAAAGAAATCAGGACAGAAGTGGTTGAATCTGTACAAAAGAGACGGATTAAAACAACAGGTGTAAACTGGTACGTGTCTGCCTTGTCTACTTGTGATCCGATCGACCAAAACGCATCTTAACAGCAGGAGTGAACAGGGCCTGAGACCTGTCCAAAAGTGAATAGAACAATTCAAGTGCATTCAAATTATTGCACTTGTTCCAATGCATATTGCTCCAAAGCAGTTTCTCAAAAAAATAGAGCCTTATAATAACCCTTAATTAGCAAGCAAACTTTAGCAAGAAACATCAACTCCAGTCCTGTATTTAGTGGGTCACTTTCTATTTCTGTCATCATCTCACATTAAAGATTCCCATCCACAGTGAAATCTGACTGCTTCAAAATCTGCTCCACAAAACCAACATCACACATGTTCTGATGCCTCACACTGCATTTTCATTTTCACTATGCATAGACTGCATAGACAATTTACCTCTTGTAATATTAAAGCCAGACTGTTTTTGTTGCATTTATCAAGCCCCTGAGAGAAAGTCTATTAAATTAGATAATTGCTTAATATTTATCAGAACTACAGCACAATCTCAGAGAAAAGGATTTGCAAAGCTCGTCACAGAAAACATCAAGAGGCTAATGATTACAGCGGAATAAAACTACCTTTAATAGACCTCCTGTGTGTCATACAGCTTACTGGGCCTAAAACACATTTTGCCTCATTCAATATTCAAAGGCTTCATCAAGTATAATCAGAAGGGCCATTATGCGAAGACAACCATGCCCACTTAAGGCTAACAGACATGATGGCAAGACAGTGTAACCATTTGAACAAGCTTCTGAAGTGCTGTGAAAAGCATCTACATGCATCGTCATACTGCATCAATTCTTTAAATCATCACTAGGAACTTTACACAAAAATGCTCTCTCTGTTACGCTCAAGTCAGATCTGGCATTGCAGTACTGATGAAGAGATGTGAAATCGAGCAGATTCTCTTTCATGAAACAAAGAAGGCTCAGATCTCAAAGTTTACACAGATTATGAACCGAATATATGTCAGTTTGAGCTTAGGGAAGGAAAATATACACTTGCACTGCATGCAAAAGCTTCATGTCTGCTGTAGACAAACACAACCCAACGGTTCAGTGCAGTTAATGCCATATATCATGAAGCACTGCTATACAGTACATCAACGCCATGTGGATTTTATTAGTCCTTATGAAATGCACATATAATCAATATAGTCTAAAAATATAGACTCTTTTATCATATGCAATACATAATTTATATAGGGCCTAATATATAAATATAGTCTAGTCTATGAACCTATATCGATATGCACTGAAAATTAAAAAAGATATGTATGATAAACTAAACAAAATGGTTTGCAAGACTAGTTCAGTAGTTTAAAAAAAGAAAAATTGGGGCAATTTGATGTAAAAATCTGATAGTTTTGTATTTGTTCTAAAACAAGGTTTAAATGGATTTCCTTGATAATGTATGAAATATTACTTTTTATGAAATATGAATGAGTGTAATATATCGATCTGCATAGATATATGCAAGCCCAAGAGATCAGCAGCATAAGATGTTATATGGATTTGCAACTATGATATTCTGTGAAATATTAGGCTACACTCCTATTCATATAATCAAATATTATATTCATATTGTAGCCTATTTATGAAATAGTAGCCTAAATTAATTGTGATATGACATAATATTAATAAAAATGTTAAAACTATATTAATATGCACTGGACATTATTAAAGCATTAAGTATGATGTAGAAAATGAAAACTAAAAGGTTTAGTGCATTTAATGCCATATCGACCTGGCTTACAGATATGAAAATGTCTGATGTAAAATCTGATAAGTTTATATGGATTGTTCTTACAATAAAAAAATAAAAAATAAATAAAAAGATTCTGAACCAATATCATCTAGGCTATATGGAATAGGTATAGACTGTAGTGAAGATAGTCCATCAAATAGTCATAGTCTCATTTGATGGTTGAGGGCGGCGTGTTGAATATTAATATCCCAGTCTCACATATTCCCAGCTGTTGGATGAGTTTATCCTTCACAGGTGTCAGAACATCTTAAACATCTCTCACCTTTCCCGGAGGCTTCAGCATCCGCTCCAGCAGAGCTCGGTGTCGGTGTCTCCTCATCGCCCTCGAACAGCTGGTTCACTTCCCCCTGCATGTCACCGGCAGTCACGGTGAACCTCTGGCTCATGCTGCCCGTCGCCGGTGGCCTGAAGCGGGCTGGATGAAGGAGGAGCTCGCCGGTGCTGCAGATGTGCAGTGATCAGCCCAGTCTCTGTTAGGAGTATGAGGACTACTGTTAACGCAGGAGCATAAACGTGTGTGACCTGTCCGGTTGAGACGAGCGTTTTATTGTTCTTTGATAAAAGACATTGAATGAGTCGCGAGCGGATCATCAACCGGTGTCTGGACGAGCCGAGCATCCGGGTCCTAAAGCCCTCGCCGATCGTCAATCACGAACATCGATTAAGCCACACAGCGTGAACACAATTTGAGCTGCGTTTAACAGTAAAAGCATTATCTACACTAACAATCATACAATATTTTAGATGCACTGACCCCCCTTTCTAACTTTTAAAAGACAGCCCCACGGTATGTATGTAGCCTATAAAGAAGACACAATTAATATTATGTATTAGCTAATTTCATTTATTTATTTTAATCAATTAATCAAGTTAATCAATGTGTTTATTTAGTTTTCATATTTATATTCATGTAAATCATTTATTTGAATCAATTTAGATGTATCAAATATTTATTTTAGGGTGAATACTGGTAAAGTGGGACACTTTCTGATAATTTACCTTCTGCATAATGTTTTATTATGATCCAAATGTCTTAGCCCCTCATATGATACTATTCTAAATAGCTTAAGTGCTCTACTCTACTATACAGAATAAAAAAGAAAGAAACATTAAACACAGGATGGATGACTCTTCCTCAAACACACATGGACCCCAAACCACATTTTTCCAGGCGCTACTGTCAAACTGGGACACCTTTATTGGCAAACTGGGACACTTCAAACACATTAAATTGTTATTCAAATGTAGGCCCAATGAATTAAATACACAATAACAATATAAACAACAACAACAAAAATAATAAAAATCACTTTTTTTAAGGAGGGGTGCAGGTACAGCAGATTCTTTCCACCCCTCCCTCCCTCGCCTGTCCACAATATTTTGTATTGGGTTTAATTTATTTCATATAAATTTAAAAAATAGAAATCTTCATAAACATTTCTTCTTATAGGCTAATTTTATTCCACACAGGCTAAGTTTAATTTCTTTTTGTTGAAAAGTTTTTTTGCAAATATTGCAAATGTCCCAGCCATCCAAGCCATCTTTCTTTCTTTTTTTTTGGAATTGGCATTGTTTTTTAAAATCATTTACAATCTTTGTTGAAATATCTAGTTAGCTAACAAAAATTATGAGGGGCATACAAAAAGGGAACTCAATTCCCTCATTAGAATGACTTAAATTGCTGTCCCAGTTTGCCAGTAATACCGTCCCAGTTTAACAATACGCTATTGGCAAACTGGGACAGTGTCAAAATCACATAAAAAACATTTTTACAAATTCTGATTCACCATTACATCCTATAACAAAATATATAACAATTACAAATGATCCATGAGTGTTTTAATTTTTATAATCTTAACATTATTCACCTCAGAATGCTATGTAATTTTACTTTACCATCATGGTTCACTGTAAGGTTGTTGGATATGGTGTGCCACACCCCCGGAAGTGATGTCATAGCCACAGAATCTATATTTTTTTATCACATACTTGCTTATGATGAGCTCAGTGTTGATTTTTAGTAATGGAATCATTTACATGTAAAGATAGAAATTAAGAAGCTTAACTTTACCCATTGTCCCACTTTGCCAGTATTCACCCTATTTATTTATCTTAATGCATTGCAATAAAATGCATCAATGTATTATTTATTTATGTATTTAAATCAAATTATATTCACTTAAATACATTTTATTTTAATCAATGTTATGTATTTAGTTTAATCTTATTTTTATTTATTTATTTTAATAAATGTAGTGTAGTAAAATGCATTCATTTATTATTTTTATTTATTTAAATCAAGTTTTATTTGCTTATTTGGATTAATTTTTATTTTAATCTATTTTATTTATTTAGTTTAATTTTATGTTTATTTTTTTTCTTCATTTTTTACTCTGCTTTTCCACAGACCCCCTTGCACTCCCTTGTGGCCCCTGGGGGTCCCGGACCCCAGTTTGAAAACCCCTGATTTAAGCGATAAGGAATCATCAAATTTGCATTTGGTATCACCAACCATAAGTTCAAGATTTCTATTTATAAGTTAATTTATACTGAGACACCAAACTGAAAATGTATTGTATTCCTGCAATGTGGTTTTGCTCGGATCAAACTGAATGGCTACCATTCACATCAGTAAAGTGAATGCTTCATGACACCACAGAAGATTAAAGCCTCAGTTTCAGCCTATAGACCTTATTCACAGCAGCGCCATCTTTGACTTTTAATGGGAATGAAAGCGAGGCTGTGAGGGACAGACATGCATCTCTTCAATGGGCTGTAGCCTACGGTGTACGGTGACCGGGAGGGGACATGTTCGGTTCACTTATTTTTGTCGTGGCCACAACATATAAACTCGTGGGAACGTGATATTAACTCGTGGGAACGTCATAATATCTCGTGGGAACGTCATATTAAGTCGTGGCCACGAGATCATTTTGTTGAGGTAACGACATCATTATGTCGTGGCCACGCGATGCAAAGTCGTAGCCTCGAGATCATATGTTGAGGGAACGATATATTTTTCTCGTGGCCACGACTTCATATTTTGAGAGAACGACATCTATTTGTCGTGGCCACGAGTTGAGGGAGCCACAGCGGCCAATACTGTAACCGTACCATAGCATAGACTTGGCTACAGCAGAGATGGAGATGGCAGAAGAAATAACATTTTACTTTAAATTAGGAATATCATATAAAGATATAGTGCGGTCTTTGGCATTAAGACATGGGTACGTTATAAGTGAAAGACACATGAAAGCGCATTCTTAAGACTTTTTTGTCGCACGCATATTTAGGGACCGTCTCAAAATTACATGCGACATTGGCATAAACGTTTCTAACTTCAATAGCATTTGAAGACAATGACTTACAGTCATAAAACCAACTGTACATTGTTCACCCAGGTCTCATGTATGATGCACACCTTTTAGATTTTTTATATTTATGACAATAAACTGCTAAATCATATGCAAATATTGCTATGTAGGCCTATTTCACTATGGGATCATACACAAAATATGACAATATTTAAAGCTCAATATCATTTGAAGACAATGACTTACAGTCATAAAACCAACTGTATATTGTTCATATAGGTCTCATGTATGATGCAATACAGTATTGGCCGCTGTGGCTCCCTCAACTCGTGGCCACGACAAATAGATGTCGTTCTCTCAAAATATGATGTCGTGGCCACGAGAAAAATATATCGTTCCCTCAACATATGATCTCGAGGCCACGACTTTGCATCGCGTGGCCACGACATAATGATGTCGTTACCTTAACAAAATGATCTCGTGGCCACGACTTAATATGACGTTCCCACGAGATATTATGACGTTCCCACGAGTTTATATGTTAGTTTATATGTTGTGGCCACGACAAAAATAAGTAAACCGAACATGTCCCCTCCCGGTCACCGTAGTACTGTTATTTAATGTGTTTTTGGATTATTCTGCTCATGAAACACTGGGAAATATCTTTCCAAGAAATTTCAGTTGACAAAAAACTCCCGACAATATAAGATGTGGAAAATTGTAGCTTTATACAGCTTTTTACAGCGGATGCCATTGGAAACACAGCAAGTCTGTCCCTGTCATGGCGCTGCTCTGAATAAGGTCTATTGAGGTCAAATGAACATATTTAAACAATGAAGGTGAAAATATGCTACTTTCATAATTACTATTATTAGCAGTGATACAGCTCATCAAACACAAGCAAACAGTAACGCTAGATGGCGATAACAGCAGAACAGCGCGACTGAAGAACACATGAGTGAGTGATCGAATCTCGGCACTCTTTTATACATATCTTTCCCCATGTTCATGACATTTCTATTCATGTAAATGAAACCATACACTTTTTAAAAAAAACTATTAAAAAAAAAATCCGATCTGAATCAAGAATGTCTGATCCTGTAAACTTGTGACCTTTGAACTGATATAACCGCTGATAATGAGTTTGACACGCGCTTCATGTGATCCTCGACAGTGCACACACAGGTTCTGTCAGACAGGAACCGAAACACTGATTGGAAATACAAGGATAATCACATTAAACAGTAAGTAGCGAACAGTTCTGTCTGTCTGTCTATTCTGCACCTGCACTATTATTATTGTATTTATGCTTTGCAGTGTCACCAAAACGTGAAAACTTTTATCATTAGCTCACCACAACACCTCTGCGGCGCGCCGCCATGTTGTGTGTCAAAGCTGTCAGTAAGCCACAGGGAGACACGGCTCATTCACTGTGCTGCATTAATAGAAAGCCAGTTAATATAAAGTATTTTTGACTCTTTTGTGTGAGATAACGATGACAAATTCCTCCAAACCTGGCGACAAGGTTAAGGTTATTTACAGGGACACATTAGACGATGTTTGCAAGGCAAGATATGATGTGAAATTGAGTGGTCGCATTTGTGTGAGTGCATGGTCATACACTACACTTAAATTCACACATGAATTCTCCTGCATTGAACTTGTTTTAGCGCCCGCCAAAGTGAATTTTTGTCCCGCCAAAGTCTTATTTGATCGGTGAGTAATGTAGATGAACTGGGTGCATGTTTAACTGAAAGAACGAGCAGAGAGAGAGAGAGCCGGTCGCGCGCGCGCACTCTCTCTCTCTCTCTTCGGAGCCAGGCGAACATGTAAACAAGACTTCACCGTCTCCAAACTAAGCGCTGTCTTGCTCTCTCTCCCTCGTGGAAATGTTAGTCTGGAGCCCTGCATTGACGGTTCACATCGCTGTAGCTTGGCGGCTGATATCTGCACAGCCCTTATTATATGGTACATTTAGACTCAGTGTCAAGACAACACCATCTGGGTAAAAAAACAACAACAACAACAACAACACAACGCTCCGAACTAATTTAGTGTAACTTAGGAGAGAGATGGAGAGCAGAGGCACGGAGCGATGTGTAGAGGTGTAGCCTCTGCCTCTGTCTCGACCAGCTGATGTGGCCACAGAGAAAGTGATGAAGGTGGACAATCGTCAGAGTGTGCTTCTGCCCAGCCAACACCTCTCAAGGGCTGTGTCGATAGTAGCCGCCTGGGTACAGCGATTTGACAGCCGATGAGAGCTAGCGCATTTAGCTAGCCCATCTTGGAAATGATAAGATAAAGTGTCACATCTCCAGAGCACAAAACCTCTAAATGTTCACAAGAGCAGCACTGAATATTAACTCCAGCCAAACGGAGAATAATCGTATGATTTTTATGTTCAGAATAATGCCGATTCAGGATATTATCATGCTCCGTAACACAAACGCTTGACCCACTTGACACACAAGATGGCGCCGTAAGGAGTTGCGGGAGAAATGTGACGTCATCGGAAATCTATCTATGGGGAATATATACAGTGAGGAAAATAAGTATTTGAACACCCTGCTATTTTGCAAGTTCTCCCACTTAGAAATCATGGAGGGGTCTGAAATTGTCATCGTAGGTGCATGTCCACTGTGAGAGACATAATCTAAAAAAAAAAAAAACAGAAATCACAATGTATGATTTTTTAACTATTTATTTGTATGATACAGCTGCAAATAAGTATTTGAACACCTGAGAAAATCAATATTAATATTTGGTACAGTAGCCTTTGTTTGCAATTACAGAGGTCAAACGTTTCCTGTAGCTTTTCACCAGGTTTGCACACACTGCAGGAGGGATTTTGGCCCACTCCTCCACACAGATCTTCTCTAGATCAGTCAGGTTTCTGGGCTGTCGCTGAGAAACATGGAGTTTGAGCTCCCTCCAAAGATTCTCTATTGGGTTTAGTTCTGGAGACTGGCTAGGCTACGCCAGAACCTTGATGTGCTTCTTACAGAGCCACTCCTTGGTTATCCTGGCTGTGTGCTTCGGGTCATTGTCATGTTGGAAGACCCAGCCTCGACCCATCTTCAATGCTCTAACTGAGGGAAGGAGGTTGTTCCCCAAAATCTCGCAATACATGGCCCCGGTCATCCTCTCCTTAATACAGTGCAGTCGCCCTGTCCCATGTGCAGAAAAACACCCCCAAAGCATGATGCTACCACCCCCATACTTCACAGTAGGGATGGTGTTCTTGGGATGGTACTCATCATTCTTCTTCCTCCAAACACGTTTAGTGGAATTATGACCAAAAAGTTCTATTTTGGTCTCATCTGACCACATGACTTTCTCCCATGACTCCTCTGGATCATCCAAATGGTCATTGGCAAACTTAAGACGGGCCTTGACATGTGCTGGTTTAAGCAGGGGAACCTTCCGTGCCATGCATGATTTCAAACCATGACGTCTTAATGTATTACCAACAGTAACCTTGGAAACGGTGGTCCCAGCTCTTTTCAGGTCATTGACCAGCTCCTCCCGTGTAGTTCTGGGCTGATTTCTCACCTTTCTTAGGATCATTGAGACCCCACGAGGTGAGATCTTGCATGGAGCCCCAGTCCGAGGGAGACTGACAGTCATGTTTAGCTTCGTCCATTTTCTAATGATTGCTCCAACAGTGGACCTTTTATCACCAAGCTGCTTGGCAATTTCCCAGTAGCCCTTTCCAGCCTTGTGGAGGTGTACAATTTTGTCTCTAGTGTCTTTGGACAGCTCTTTGGTCTTGGCCATGTTAGTAGTTGGATTCTTACTGATTGTATGGGGTGGACAGGTGTCTTTATGCAGCTAACGACCTCAAACAGGTGCATCTAATTTAGGATAATAAATGGAGTGGATGTGGACATTTTAAAGGCAGACTAACAGGTCTTTGAGGGTCAGAATTCTAGCTGATAGACAGGTGTTCAAATACTTATTTGCAGCTGTATCATACAAATAAATAGTTAAAAAAATCATATATTGTGATTTCTGGATTTTTTTTTTTAGATTATGTCTCTCACAGTGGACATGCACCTACGATGACAATTTCAGACCCCTCCATGATTTCCAAGTGGGAGAACTTGCAAAATAGCAGGGTGTTCAAATACTTATTTTCCTCACTGTATATATATATATATATATATATATATATATATATATATATGTATGTATGTATGTGTATATAATATGTGTGTGTGTGTGTGTGTGACCCTGGATCACAGTACAAAAACACGTCACATGTCACACGGGTATATTTGTGGCAATAGCCAGTAGGCTACTGTATAGGTCAAAATGATCGATTATTTTTCACGCTCAGATTCCAGATTTTCAAATAGTTATATCTTGGCCAAATATTGTCCTATCATAATACACCATATATAAATGGAAAGCTTATCTTCCAGATGATGTGTAAAACTCAAAGAATTTACCCTTGTGACTGGTTTTGTGGTCCAGGGTCACACACACACACACACACACACACACACACACACACACACACACACACACATACACACACACACACACACACATACATACATATATATATATATATATATATATATATATATATATATATATATGTCTCAGGAATGTTCCACGTGTCGCCACATTGACTTTTAAAGAAAAAAATGCTTGTATGTAGTTTGAATTAATCAGATAAGGTCAGATAATTATTTTAAATCCACATTAAGCCATATATATTTGTAAAGATTCGAAATAACCAAATAGCATAAGTTATCATTTCGAATTGTGTTGTTAGGCTATATAATATGTAATATCCCAGGATTACTAGTACATCGTTGTCATGTAAACATGTCATGTAATGTCATGTATGTATGCGTGTGCGTGTATATATAAATATATATATATATATATATATATATATATATATATATATATATATATATATATATACAGTAAAATGCTTTTCATATATACAGTCGTGCTCAGAATTAATCATACCCCTGGTAAATATGATCAAAAATGGCTGTAAAAAATAGATCTGCATCGTTTATCCTTTTGATCTTTCATTAAAAAAATTGCCAAAAATCGAACCTTTCATTGAAGTAAAAGAATTGAAAGTGGGGGGGAAATCACATTATGAAATAAATGTTTTTCTCCAAAACACATTGGCCACAATTATTCATACCCCTAGAATTTTTTATGAATAAAATATCTCTGAAGTATATTCCCATTAATATTTACCTTTTTTAGCACACCAGGGTGACTAGGAACATGAAATTGTCCAGCTATGACTTCTTGTTTCACAGGAGTTTAAATATGAGGAAGCACAAAGGCCAAATTCCCTGAATCATCCGTCACAATGAGTAAAACCAGAGAATATAGTTCTGATGTGCAGCAAAAGATTGTTAAGCATCACAAAATAGAGAGTGGCTTTAAGAAAATAGCTAAAGAATTGAAAATCCCTGTTTTGACCATCAGGGCAATAATTAAGAAGTTATAATCAACTAAAGATGTTACGAATCTGCCAGGAAGAGGAAGTGTGTCTATATTGTCTTAATGGACGGTGAGGAGGAAAGTTTGAGTGGCCAAAGACTCTCCAAGGATCACAGATGGAGAATTGCAGAGATTAGTTGAGTCTTGGGGTCAGAAAGCCTATTAAAAAAAAATCGAACAACCCCTACATCCCCACATGTTGTTTGGGAGGTTTTCAAGAAAAAATGCTCCTCGCTCATCCAAAAATAAACTCCAGCATATTCAGTTGTCGGACACGACTGGAACTTCAGACGGCACTGGGTTCTGTGGTCAGATGAAACTAAAAAAAGAGCTTTTTGGCAGCAAACACGCTAGATGGGTTTGGTGCACACAAGGATAAAACTATACTTTACTATAATTTAATATACCATTGGATCTTTAATGTTGTGGGCCTATTTTTCTGCTGGAGGTCCTGGACTTCTTATTCAGATACATGGCATTGTGGACTATCTATCAAATATCAACAGATAAAAAATCAAAACCTGACGGCCTCTGTTAGAAATCTTATAATGGGCCGTGGTTGGATCTTCCATCAGGACAACGATCCAAAACAAACATCAAAATCAACACAAAAATGTGTTAGGGAGCACAAAATGAAGCTTCTGCTAGGCCTGTCACGATTATGAAATTTGGCTGAAGATTAATTGTCTAAAAAATAATTGCGGTTATGCCGATTAATTGTCAGTTTTAGGGCTTTGACGATTAATTGTCTGTGTTAGGGCTTTGGCGATTATGCCGATTAATTGTCTGTTTTAGGGCTTTGTGCTTCATTCATTAAATAATTGTGATGAATTTAATCCTTTGTAAGTTATCATTTTGCAGTGTAAGATTACAGTTAACACCTTTAAATATTAAATAAATATATTCAATAGCTATGACAATTTGTTTATTAAACTTAGTGAGTGTATAAATCAGCAGCAAAAAGTAATTTTTGAAAACATCTGCACAGTAATTTAATAAAATCTAAACATGTTAATAAAAACAAATGTGCACAAACCATGATAATATGATACGCTTCAAAACAGCGGAACAAAGCGCATATGCGCATCGCGGGTGCAGAATGATGTGCTTAATGCAACATGGAGTCACAGTGCGCAGCGCTGCACAAGTGTGCATTTAAAAGTTCACGGCACAAAGCGAAGAAATGTCGAGGGCACAAATCCTAGTGTATATCAGTCCAACAGTTTATTGATCATTTGTTTCTTCACAGTTTTAAACTCCAGTTATTGTGCGTCTGATGCCAATTCATAGTCCTTGTGCTGTGTAGGCACACGGTAGCGAGCGAGTCATTTAGAAACAGCAAAAAACTCCAGCAAAATAAAGTCATTTTATGCAAATCCACAGCCCTTTATCTACAGATCAAGCATTATAACGTCAATGTCACATTGGAGAAAGTTTTACCGTGTATCCTGTCCTAACCGGACGACGCGAGCTGTTTGAATGCTGAATGGAATGATTGACAGCAGACGAGTTTGTGAACTTTAATTTAACAATGTAAATATACTGCTGTCCCTCACATTAAGCTATGGAATGGCTTCAGATGACTTTGAATATATTGCTGGAAAACGTAATTAGTGCTTGTCTATTTATTTTGGTCCATGACTCCCCTTGTGCCGTAGGCCTATAAAAGACCACAATAATCGCGGTTGTCTGAAACAATCGCGGTTAGATCAAATAATCGCGATCAGACGGTTATTTAATTATCGCGACAGGCCTAGCTTCTGCCATGACCGTCCCAGTTCCCTGACCTGATGAGTGGAGTGAACTGAAGAGAAGAAGCACCAACATGGATCTGGGAATCTGAAGGATCTGGAGAGATTCTGTATGGAGGAATGGTCTCTGATCTCTGGTCAGGTGTTCTCCAAACTCATCAGGCATTATAGGAGAAGACTCAGAGCTGTTATCTTGGCAAAAGGAGATTGCAAAAAGGTATTTAATAAAAGGGTATGAATAATTGTGGCCAACGTGTTTTGGAGAAAAACATTTATTTCATAATGTGATTTCCCCCCCAATTTCAATTCTTTTACTTCAATGAAAGGTTAGGATTTTGCCAATTTTTTGAATGAAAGATCAAAAGGATAAATGATGCAGATTTATTTTTTACAGCTATTTTTGATCATATTTACCAGGGGTGTGATTAATTCTGAGCACGACTGTATATTTTATAACTGTATTTTTATATAATATAACATTTTATATACTAAATAAATGACAGTGTTTTTTCAAATTCTTTTCTGTATTTTGATGATTTCTACTTCTCTCTTTCCACTTCTGTTGGGATTGCTCCACCAGTGCACAGTGTGATCCGGCGCTATCAGCCCTCAGACCGGGAGGCTGTGGAAAGAGTTTTCCGAGATGGAATAGAGGAGCACATCATTCCTGCGTTCATGTACGCCATGACCCGACCGCTGCACATCACTGTGAGCCTGTTCTTCTACATCGGCTCTTATGTGTGGAGTGGACAGTCAGCGCTTCTGGCCCTGGCGTCTGGAGGAGCCTGGATCGGTCTCGTGCTCTTCTGCTGCTACGAGTTCTACGCCGGCTACGTGCGGGCCAGACTGAACACGGACATGCAGGATATTCCGGGATACTACCTCAGTAATCCAGACAACTGCTTCTGGGTTGCCGAAGCTGAGACGAGCGGCCGGTCTCAGATTTTGGGGATGGTGGCCGTTGAAGGAAAAAATGACCCGGGAAGTGATGGGAAAAAGTATGGCCAGGTTTACCGAATGATTGTTTCGTCCACCTGTCGCCGCACTGGTCTCGGTCAACAGCTGGCTCAAACTGCAGAAGACTTCTGTAGGGAACGTGGCTTCTCGAAGATCGAACTCTCCACCTCTTCTACGCAGAAAGCAGCCGTGGCGCTGTACTTCAAGCTGGGCTTTAAACTCATCCTGGTTCATACGCGATCTGAGTCCCCAAAGTGGATGGTCTGGATGACTAGAGCCACAATTCTGACCATGGAGAAGAACATCTGATCATTAACTAAGTTCCTTTTCTAGTTCTGATTTATGTACTGATCTTCTTTAGTAATCGGAGCTTTGTAGCACTTTTTACAGAAGTTTTTAAAATCACACAAATGTAATTAAATTTGCTATTAAAGATTTTTCACTTTTCTGATTCTGAATTCTGAATTGGATCATTTCTTGCTTGCAAGTACATATCTGTGCATTTTTACAAATTCCATTATTTCTGTGCATTACACATGTGTAAATTTCATTGCACAGCGCAGATGAAGCCCCGTTTAGGGTGAAGCTTATTCGTTCTCCTTACATAAACTGAATTGACACCATAAATGCACATCCTGTGCAGACGTAAGTGTGACTTACATTGGAAATAAATGGACATGCAAATACAGTTCTTCATTGTAAAATGTCTCCCTCAAAGTCAAAACATCACGGAGCTCATTCAAAATGATTTATAGGGTGATTGACAATTAAGGTAAAGTGTTCTTTAGCAAAAGTAATGCTACAATAAACACTTGATATTGATAAAATGGATTTTTTAAAATGCTCTACTGTTGTACTACTTCTAAACAGACACTAGATGGAGACATCAACTTTAAAATGTTCATTTTGCTCTATTCACTCTCAGAAAAAAGGTACAAAAGCTGCCACTGTGGCACTGATCAGTCTCTACCTTTTCAAAAGGTACACTTTTGTACTTAAAGGGAGCATATTGGTACCTTAAAGGTATATATTAGTGCCCAAAGTGTACATATTAGTTCATAAAGTACCTTTTGAAAAGGTACTGCTCCTGTGACAGCTTTTGTACCTTTTTTTTCTGAGGGTGTTGGATAAAAGTTCTCAGGTGGATCAGATACAGGGGAAACTCGAAAAATTAGAATATCATGCAAAAGTTATAATTTTGATGATTATGGCTTACAGCTTATGAAAATCCCAAATTCAAAATCTCAGAAAATTAGAATATTACATGAAATCAATAAAAAAAGTATTTTAAATACAGAAATGTCAGCCATTTTTTCTATTGAGGTCAAATGAACATATTTAAACAATGAAGGGGAAAATATGCTACTTTCATAATTACTATCATTAGCAGTGATACAGCTCATCAAACACAAGCAGTGCGGTCAAACAGTAACGCTAGATGGCGATAACAGCAGAACAGCGCGACTGAAGAACACATGAGTGAGTGATGGAATCTCGGCACTCTTTTATACATATCTTTCCCCATGTTCATGACATTTCTATGCATGTAAATGAAACCATACACTTTTTTAAAAAACTATTAAAAAAATTCCGATCTGAATCAAGAATGTCTGATCCTGTAAACTTGTGACCTTTGAACTGATATAACCGCTGATAATGAGTTTGACACGCGCTTCATGTGATCCTCGACAGTGCACACACAGGTTCTGTCAGACAGGAACCGAAACACTGATTGGAAATAAAAGGATAATCACATTAAACAGTAAGTAGCGAACAGTTCTGTCTGTCTGTCTATTCTGCACCTGCACTATTATTATTGTATTTATGCTTTGCAGTGTCACCAAAACGTGAAAACTTTTATCATTAGCTCACCAGCATTGTTCTCACGCTGCTCTATAGGGGAATATATATATATATAATGTATGTATGTATGTGTATATACTGTGTGTGTGTGTGTGACCCTGGATCACAGTACAAAAACACACTTAGGTAAAGTTGGTTTTATATTCGCACATTCACACTTTTTTGCTTAAAAACTGTCTCAATAACAAGCGCAATAAAGCACATTTTTGCAAAATAAAAGCAGCTACATGATCTTTAGGACAAAGATGGTGAACTACAACACTCTCCACAATCGATCACAATGGGCAAATATTGTTTTAATGGCATACAAAGTTGCGAATGTTCACTGAATGTCCAATGTAGTGTGGGAAACAAGATAGGGACCGTCTAAAAAGTTCTATTTTTTTTTCATTGTGTGCAAACAGACAACTACATTTTTGCAAAGTACAGATGTACCAGCAAATATCTCTCACATTATGTCTTCTAATGCTATTGATTGTACTTTAGCAACAATAAAAAGTGAATTATAATGATTGTATTTAGGAAACCTGCCTCACTATACATAATGTACATACATATTTTTAGAATACAATTACATTAATTCACCAAAAGGATTTTTTACTATCCGAAGGTTGTAGCATGTTCCTAGTGACCAGTCTGACTTACTCCAGGTGAAATTTTGACAATACCTAATAATACTGTTTTACATAATAATATATATAATAACTGTAATTCACTAAAAGGGGTTTTGTTTGTTTAAGGTTGTAGTACATTAATAGGGGCTACATTATTATTAACAGTAGTGACTGAACCTGTACGCATTGGTGCAGCAAATCTGACAGATAATGAACAGCAAGATCATGGAGGCATTCAAGATACTGTACAGTGCACTGTTTTATTTCTATTATCTTTCTAATTGTTCCACTGAGATTATACATAAAAGTTGTAATTAATTCCTTGTGGTTAGAGTAATATTTCAATATCACCTCTTCAAAATTTTGCTGTTGTTGATCCTCTCTTGGTTTAAGTTGTTCTTATATTATCATAAACCCTTTAACTGATTGTTTTGTCAAGTACTTTTTACTTTACTATATTTTCTTTTAGTGAAGTGACGTAAAAGTTTAAGTAAAACAAATGTGTGTGTTTGAATACAATTTTTTCAAATGTTTCCAGTCAGGACTACTTTGGGTAAACAAAAATATTTAAGCAATTGAACATGTTATTTAATATTTATTCATTGCATTATGTAATTGGTTAACACACATAACTATAACTGTTAGTGGTTTGTTACATAGTTAATCCTTGTCATGTTTACCAACATGAACAGTGCCAAAGATGGTACCCAATGTATGCTGCATTGGACTATCACCAGACAAGCTACCTGAAAAAGATGCCCAATGGTTGTGCTCACTGTGTACCTTAAACAGTGGAACATCATTAAAGAATATCTGTTGAAACTTCTGCTTTATTGTCCTTGTTGCAATATGGATTACCATTGTATATCTGTATTTTGGGACTTACAGTTAAAGACCCGTGGACCAGATATGATTTATTAAGACCAGGAGTTAGAAGTGCACTCAATTTAAGACAAGAGTCAGAATTATAATAAATTAAAGGAAATTTTACTGAAGAATGTTTGCAGTTTATTATCAGGCAGAAGTCAAGAATCAGAACCAGTGATCAAAAGTAGGTTCTGATTGGCTAATAAATAATCACACATTTTCTACACATAGATAGACTGAAGCATATCTCCATCAATTATGCGGCTGACATTCGGACCCTGAATTTAGGCACGTCGTGACCTTCCACACTTGTAGTGATTGTAATGAATAGTAATTGGACCAATTTTTGAGTCTCCAGTCTAGGACCAACTCTATAGCGCCACCACCAGTTCAAAAATTCAACATTAAAAGGATTATAGCTTTTGAACCCTTTGATCTAGATGTGAATGTAAATAGATGTAAAATGACACTTAGTACACCTGATTCCACTCATTATGGTGATCACAATCAATATCTTACATTAAGACTCTGCCCATTACAGTAGTGGCCATTTTGAAAAGTACAGTGTTCAGTTTTTTTGTGCTACTCCTCATTCACATTTTGTTCAATTTTTACAAAAATTGGCTCAGATGATCTTTGGACCAAGCCACACAGAAGTGACTGAACAGATTTTTTATTTTTGCTATCGTTCCTGATATACTTTTTTCCAAATTTGACCCGTATTTGTTGCCTTATGGTAGTTAGCTTAGCATGCTAATTGGTTAGCATGCTAACCTGATGCCATTCTTTCTAATGTGGCTCTTCAGCTATAAGGCTAACCATAAACTACATTAGCATTAAGCTAACTTAACTTGCTAACTTAACTAATCTGGTTAGCATGCCTTTGTGTGCTCATTCTTACACTTAAGCCTCTCCTCGGCAGCTTGGTAAGACAGCGTCAACTGAGTGGTGCGCTAAACCACGTGCCACGAGCCCTGAACCATTCCGGTTGTGGGTTTGAATCCTGTGTGGCACATTCCCAGACCGCAAGAGGTATTGTGGTGTAAAAGTTGCTTCTGTTCCAGACATGGTGTCTATATGTGAGCGAACTCGATAAATACAACATGCAGCGAATTTATACAAAAATTATTCATTTTGAATTGCTTCTCACTTGAACTACTGGACCTTCTTCATCTTGCTAAAAACGCAACTTCCCAGTGGCGCAATGATATGAGTTACAGGTATCTGACCCAGAGATAATGGGTTTGAGCCCCGTGTGGGATGATTTAAAAAAAATTGTGTGTAATGTTGTGTCATGTCGATTCCTTTATTATTCAACGTTGTACTAATCTTTCTTCCTCTTGGATTAATGTATGTCTTGTTCATTATATGTTCATTCTCATCTGAACTTCTGTTAATTTTGAGTTCATTTTCACCTATACTTCTAAACCAGCTCTTTTTTCTTCAATTTCTGCTGTTTTTACTATTACTGCTCTTGCTGCTGCTTCAGCTTGGCCCCGTATCGCTGCTTGCAGCTATATTTCCACTTGTTCCTTAACATGTAACCAAAATACTAACACACACAGACACAGTTTCTTCAAGATTGGATTTGGTGAGGAGGAGAGTCTTCTCAAAACATTAATATAACATGTTATTTATCTCAAGGAGAGGATACTTTAAATCTAACTGTAAAGTAAAGACTTTAACTAAGAAATGGTCTCTCAACTATAGGTTTCAATGACTCCTGAGACCATTGCTATCAGGGTAGCCTAGAAAAGCAGATGGATGTAGTGACACCTGTTAAAGAAATCCATATTTCATCTCTGGAAGCCAGGCTAAATGAGCAAGCACTGTTACTGCATTCCTGGCATGGGCCAGACCCATACGTTACACCTCAGATATCAAATACAGACATTTAAAGGATACATGAAATAACATTTTCGATAATCACACTGATAATTTCTATAACAAAGTAAAATCTCATAAGCCTAGAGAATTCATTCAACTCATTTGATATATAGAAGGAAAACTATTGATTAATACCTTGATTATAATCACTCATTAGATATACATTGAAGCAGCAGTGTGTTCCAGAATCCACTTCTTCAGGACTTCATAAAAACTTAACTTGAATAATTACAACAAGGGTGTTGCTTATTTATAACATTGAAAATATTATTAACCTAAAATATCTGCTTTTTTTAATCAATGAAAGAATTGTGTTGTACAAGGAACAGCAGTTCTAATACATACTTTTACCTAATACATTTATCCAAGTTAATTGAGTAGAGTGATCACTGGGAACATACTATAACCTTTGGAACATGAAAAAAAGGAGAAATTACAGTAACTTTTTAATAATAATATGTTTGTACTATACTTACAGTAAGGGAGGTATTGTCAAAATTTCACCTGTAGTAAGTCAGTCTGATCACTAGGAAAGCACTACAGCCTTTGGAACAGGAAAAAATACTTTAGGGGAATTACTGTAATTTTTTCTTAAACGTATTTGTTTATTGTACGTACAGTAAAGGAGATATTGTCAAAATTCCACCTGTAGTAAGTCAGTGTGGTCACTAGGAAAGCACTACAGCCTTTGGAACAGGAAAAAATACTTTAGGTGAATTGCTGTAATTTTTTTAAATTAATATTTGTATACTGAACGTACAGTAAGGGAGGTATTGTCAAAATGTCACATGTAGTAAGTCAGTCTGGTCAGTAGGACCATACTATAACCTTTGGAACATGAAAAAAATCCCTTTGGTGAATTACTGTAACTTTTACATAAAACATATTTGCGTACTGTATGTACAGTAGCCTACACAAAAGTAAAAATATGCAGCAAATATCAAACCTGAAACTATTTCTACCCTGGTTGGCAACTTTATTTATTTTATTTTTTACTTGACTATGTTCATGGTGCTGTCCACGTATGTGGTCCTGAAGGTCCTAAATGATCAAGTCATTTACTTGGGTAAAGTTGATTTTATATTCGCATATTCGCGGAGTTCCGCGTTCAATATCTCGTGAGCTGAATATTGTTACTACACAAATAACATTGTTTTAATATTTAAATCTTCTTCTTAAAACGAGCTTTCCTTCGGGTTTGCACTTTGCAGATGGTCCCTTCTTATCAGCCTGGGCATAGAGATCAATGTATTTTGTCCAGTGCGAAGGAAAGATCGTTTTGAGGAAAATTATGTTGTAGCTTCTGGTGTTTAATCTGTAGTTATATGTGATAGGTGTTTTGTGTAGCAACAACGTTTAGTTCACGAGTTATTGAACGCGGAAGTCCGCGAATGTGCGAATATGCGAATATAAAACCAACTTTACCTAAGTCAAAAACACGTCACATGTCACACGGGTATATTTGTGGCAATAGCCAACAGTAGTACTGTATAGGTCAAAATGATCGATTATTTTTCACGCTCAGATTCCAGATTTTCAAATAGTTATATCTTGGCCAAATATTGTCCTATCATAATACACCATATATAAATAGAAAGCTTATTTATTCAGCTTCCAGATGATGTATAAAACTCAAAGAATTGACCCTTGTGACTGGTTTTGTGGTCCAGGGTCACACACACACACACACACACACACACATATACATATGTATATATATATATATATATATATATATATATATATATATATATATATATATATATATACCATATTATATTGAGATTATATATTATTATATATATACCATAAGGTCAGATAATTATTTTAAATCCACATTAAGCCATATATATTTGTAAAGATTCGAAATAACCAAATAGCATAAGTTATCATTTCGAATTGTGTTGTTAGGCTATATAATATGTAATATCCCAGGATTACTAGTACATCGTTGTCATGTAAACATGTCATGTCATGTCATGTATGTATGCGTGTGTGGGTGTATATATATATATATATATATATAAATTTGTATAGTAGCCATATATAGCATGCACTGTTAGTAGACCCCTCTAAATAATATATATATATATATATATATATATATATATATATATATATATATATATATATATATATATACAGTAAAATGCTTTTTATATATACAGTCGTGCTCAGAATTAATCATACCCCTGGTAAATATGATCAAAAATGGCTGTAAAAAATAAATCTGCATCGTTTATCCTTTTGATCTTTCATTAAAAAAATTGGCAAAAATCGAACCTTTCATTGAAGTAAAAGAATTGAAAGTGGGGGGGAAATCACATTATGAAATAAATGTTTTTCTCCAAAACACGTTGGCCACAATTATTCATACCCCTAGAATTTTTTATGAATAAAATATCTCTGAAGTATATTCCCATTAATATTTACCTTTTTTAGCACACCAGGGTGACTAGGAACATGAAATTGTCCAACTATGACTTCTTGTTTCACAGGAGTTTAAATATGAGGAAGCACAAAGGCCAAATTCCCTGAATCATCCATCACAATGAGTAAAACCAAAGAATATAGTTCTGATGTGCATCAAAAGATTGTTAAGCATCACAAAATAGAGAGTGGCTTTAAGAAAATAGCTAAAGAATTGAAAATCCCCATTTTGACCATCAGGGCAATAATTAAGAAGTTATAATCTACTAAAGATGTTACGAATCTGCCAGGAAGAGGACGTGTGTCTATATTGTCTTAATGGACGGTGAGGAGGAAAGTTTGAGTGGCCAAAGACTCTCCAAGGATCACAGATGGAGAATTGCAGAGATTAGTTGAGTCTTGGGGTCAGAAAGCCTATAAAAAAAAAATCAAACAACCCCTACATCCCCACATGTTGTTTGGGAGGTTTTCAAGAAAAAATGCTCCTCGCTCATCCAAAAACAAACTCCAGCATATTCAGTTGTCAGACACGACTGGATCTTCAAACGGCACAGGGTTCTGTGGTCAGATGAAACTAAAAAAAGAGCTTTTTGGCAGCAAACACACTAGATGGGTTTGGTGCACACAAGGATAAAACGTACCCCATGTGTACAATTTAATATACCATTGGATCTTTAATGTTGTGGGCCTATTTTTCTGCTGGAGGTCCTGGACTTCTTATTCAGATACATGGCATTGTGGACTCTATCAAATATCAACAGATAAAAAATCAAAACCTGACGGCTTCTGCTAGAGCTCTTATAACGGGCCGTGGTTGGATCTTCCATCAGGACAACGATCCAAAACAAACATCAAAATCAACACAAAAATGTGTTAGGGAGCACAAAATGAAGCTTCTGCCATGACCGTCCCAGTTCCCTGACCTGATGAGTGAACTGAAGAGAAGAAGCACCAACATGGATCTGGGAATCTGAAGGATCTGGAGAGATTCTGTATGGAGGAATGGTCTCTGATCTCTACTCAGGTGTTCTCCAAACTCATCAGGCATTATAGGAGAAGACTCAGAGCAGTTATCTTGGCAAAAGGAGATTGCAAAAAGGTATTTAATAAAAGGGTATGAATAATTGTGGCCAACGTGTTTTGGAGAAAAACATTTATTTTATAATGTGATTTCCCCCCCAATTTCAATTCTTTTACTTCAATGAAAGGTTAGGATTTTGCCAATTTTTTGAATGAAAGATCAAAAGGATAAACGATGCAGATTTATTTTTTACAGCCATTTTTGATCATATTTACCAGGGGTGTGATTAATTCTGAGCACGACTGTATATTTTATAACTGTATTTTTATATAATATAACATTTTATATACTAAATAAATTACAGTGTTTTTTTCAAATTCTTTTCTGTATTTTGATGATTTCTACTTCTCTCTTTCCACTTCTGTTGGGATTGCTCCACCAGTGCACAGTGTGATCCGGCGCTATCAGCCCTCAGACCGGGAGGCTGTGGAAAGAGTTTTCCGAGATGGAATAGAGGAGCACATCTTTCCTGCGTTCATGTACGCCATGACCCGACCGCTGCACATCACTGTGAGCCTGTTCTTCTACATCGGCTCTTATGTGTGGAGTGGACAGTCAGCGCTTCTGGCCCTGGCGTCTGGAGGAGCCTGGATCGGTCTCGTGCTCTTCTGCTGCTACGAGTTCTACGCCGGCTACGTGCGGGCCAGACTGAACACGGACATGCAGGATGTTCCGGGATACTACCTCAGTAATCCAGACAACTGCTTCTGGGTTGCCGAAGCTGAGATGAGCGGCCGGTCTCAGATTTTGGGGATGGTGGCCGTTGAAGGAAAAAATGACCCGGGAAGTGATGGGAAAAAGTATGGCGAGGTTTACCGAATGATTGTTTCGTCCACCTGTCGCCGCACTGGTCTCGGTCGACAGCTGGCTCAAACTGCAGAAGACTTCTGTAGGGAACGTGGCTTCTCGAAGATCGAACTCTCCACCTCTTCTACGCAGAAAGCAGCCGTGGCGCTGTACTTCAAGCTGGGCTTTAAACTCATCCTGGTTCATACGCGATCTGAGTCCCCAAAGTGGATGGTCTGGATGACTAGAGCCACAATTCTGATCATGGAGAAGAACATCTGATCATTAACTAAGTTCCTTTTCTAGTTCTGATTTATGTACTGATCTTCTTTAGTAATCGGAGCTTTGTAGCACTTTTTACAGAAGTTTTTATAGCCCTGTTTTAAATCACACAAATGCAATTAAATTTGCTATTAAAGATTTTTCACTTTTCTGATTCTGAATTCTGAATTGGATCATTTCTTGCTTGCAAGTACATATCTGTACAGTACATATCTGTGCATTTTTACAAATTCCATTATTTCTGTGCATTACACATGTGTAAATTTCATTGCACAGCCCAGATGAAGCCCCGTTTAGGGTGAAGCTGATTCGTTCTCCTTACATAAACTGAATTGACACCATAAATGCACATCCTGTGCAGACGTAAGTGTGACTTACATTGGAAATAAATGGACATGCAAATACAGTTCTTCATTGTAAAATGTCTCCCTCAAAGTCAAAACATCACGGAGATCATTCAAAATGATTTATAGGGTGATTGACAATTAAGGTAAAGTGTTCTTTAGCAAAAGTAATGCTACAATAAACACTTGATATTGATAAAATGGATTTTTTTAAATGCTCTACTGTTGTACTACTTCTAAACAGACACTAGATGGAGACATCAACTTTAAAATGTTCATTTTGCTCTATTCACTCTCAGAAAAAAGGTACAAAAGCTGTCACTGTGGCACTGATCAGTCTCTACCTTTTCAAAAGGTACACTTTTGTACTTAAAGGGAGCATATTGGTACCTTAAAGGTATATATTAGTGCCCAAAGTGTACATATTAGTTCATAAAGTACCTTTTGAAAAGGTACTGCTCCTGTGACAGCTTTTGTACCTTTTTTTTCTGAGGTTGTTGGATAAAAGTTCTCAGGCGGATCAGATACAGGGGAAACTCAAAAAATTAGAATATCATGCAAAAGTTATAATTTTGATGATTATGGCTTACAGCTTATGAAAATCCCAAATTCAAAATCTCAGAAAATTAGAATATTACATGAAATCAATAAAAAAAGTATTTTAAATACAGAAATATCAGCCCTCTGAAAAGTATAATCATGCATATGCATATAGTTATATATACACTAAATATATTAGTTTCACCTTTTAATTTGAATTACTGAAATACACAAACTTTTGCACGATATTCTAATTTTTCGAGTTTCACCTGTATATTCTGTCCAAACTGCGTGTGAGATCATTTGGTAGATTTTTACTTTTACTGCTTTTGCTTATTTTGTGAAATATATTAAAACTCTCAGTTTTAATACAATATAAGCAATTTTCCTTTTACTCTTTAATATTTTGTTCCTCAGAATGTAACAGGTATTTTGTCGCATCAAATGGTAACTTTCATATTTTACAGTCTCCCAGTGATCATGGTTTAGAAAATATCCCAGAAAGTATTGGAAAGTATTACAGGCATTCCTCAGGAAACAAAGCTTATGAATTCAAGTATAAGCAAGAAATCTTTTGACATTGGGAGTAGAGAGAATGATCTGGATTCACTGCTATAGATGTAGTATAACTGTAGTAACCACGTTTATACCTCGGAGTAAAGCTGTCTTGAAGTGAATGACCTTTTAAAGATTAGAAAACTTCCACATTACTGTTGTACAGTAAAGCTTCATGAATGATTAGGAGAAAGCTGATATGGATATAGGTGTGTGTGTGTAGGGTAGGGTTTCTACAGGTTAAACTAGTTTCATTCATATATGTGTGAACAATTATGTTGTCCTGCTTATATTTATGATATCGTCCGTAAGTTTGGGGTCTGTAAGATTTTTAAAATGTTTTTGGAAGAAGTCAGTTCTGCTCACCAAGACTACATTTATCTGATCAAATAAAAACAGTAATATTGTGAAATATTATTACAATTTCAAATAATTGTTTTCTATATGAATATATAGCAAAATGTAATTTATTCAACATCAAACATCATTATTAAACATCATTACTCCAGTCTTCAGTGTCACATGATCCTTCAGAAATCATTCTAATATGATTATTTGACGCTCAAGAAACATTTATGATTATTATCAATGTTGAAAACAGTTGTGCAGCTTCATATTTCTGTGACTTCTGTGATGAGGATTCTTTGATGAATAGAATGTTCAAAAGAACAGCATTTATTTGAAATGGAATCTTTTGTAACATTTTAAATGTCTTTACTGTCACTTTTGATTAATGTGTTTTTGCATCCCTATTTTATTACTGGATATTTTTGTTTGCTATTCCGTATGTTTTTCGTTATATAAGTGAACAACCTGACAGAATTCAGTGTCTTCTTTCTATTTGTTTCTGTAGAAACTTCTAGTTCTGCATGGACCGTTGCCCATTTCTTAACTCGGGATAAAGGGCTTCCAGCAGGTGAACGACCCCGTGAGTAATTTGGTTTGCAGTGAGAGCACCATTATGTTTTTTCATGTTGTTCATTGGTTTGATAAAAGCCTTTATCCAAAACTTCAATCATGTCACTTCATGTGAAATTTGGATCTTAGTCCCAATGTTGAACTTGTTGTTTTAGTTTGGCATTGATGAAGCAGGAATTACGTCAGTCGCTCTACTATGAGATAAACACATGCCATAATTCAGGAAAACTATAAGACAACAAGATCATGACAATTTAGTCACAGGAACGCAATTCCATTATAATTTCAGTAGGTTAAGCAAGAATAAAGATCAACATTCATTTTGGATGATTAATGCACCGCTCTACTTGAGCGGCGGTGTTCTAATACTACTATCAACACGGGCGGCAATCAGACATTTGACTTTATTGCATTGCTCTATTGGCGTAGTGATTGTTGTTGCCCTGAGCCCACACAACACGAGGTGAACGACACTGGCCCCGGGCCAAAGCAAAGGGACGTTGAGAAACTGGGGTTAAAGTTACAGTAGTTGCATGTTATATCACTTGGCAGTGTTTTTGTGTGCCTTTCTGTCAAAACATCAGGTTCATAGCTTGTGAAATGCCAGAACATGATGACATTGTTGAATCTGTGTCAGTCCAGTGTCAGCTGACGGCTCAGAGCGGCCAATTAACCCAGACACCCCCATCCACCCCATAAGCCCCCTGAGAACAGGTCCACTTCATACTGGAGAACGGCCAACAGAGCAACACTCTTTAACAACACTTACGGGAAAAACAACAAAAACAATAGTGGTAATAATAATAATAATAGCTTTTTCTAATATTAATATTTTTATCAAAAATAAATTATATTATATCTTTTTTTAATAGTTTACCTTTCATTCAAAGAAATGCTTGACATATCATAAAAATGTACAATTTTCATATTAATATTAAAATAATATTATATTTATTTTTCTATAGTTGTTCTATAGAATATATTATATGTTTAATATTTTTTTATACTAAAAATGCTTGACATGTCATAAAATAAAATAAAGAAAAACAAAAAATTTTCATGTGTGTGTGTATATATATATATACACTATTTTATATATATTTTATATAGTTATTTTATCACTTTCCTATAATGTCATATATTATTTTCACATACAGTATATATATAATTTTATTTTCTGATACCTCAAGTCAATCCAAATTTATTTATATAGTGTTTTTCACAAAACACATTCTTGTTTCAAAGCAGAAAATCATGTTAATGTTTACAATATCTTTATGCTTTATAGTCTATATATAGTTCACATTTAGTGACGATACAAGCAATCACGCAGTTGAGATTTCATCACTTCATGTGTTTACTGTATGTATGCGGATAAAGTTGGGCATACTTATATATCCAACTTTTTATAAAGATCTGTGCAATAATAAAAAACAACAAAAAAAAACAAACAGGCAGTCCAGCATTTTAGTGTGAAAAGTGAAATATAAATATAAACATTATTTAAAAATAAAAGTATTATTTAATATATACATACATATATATATATATATATATATATATATATATATATATATATATATACAGTGAGGAAAATAAGTATTTGAACACCCTGCTATTTTGCAAGTTCTCCCAATTAGAAATCATGGAGGGGTCTGAAATTGTCATCGTAGGTGCATGTCCACTGTGAGAGACATAATCTAAAAAAAAAAATCCAGAAATCACAATGTATGATTTTTTAACTATTTATTTGTATGATACAGCTGCAAATAAGTATTTGAACACCTGAGAAAATCAATGTTAATATTTGGTACAGTAGCCTTTGTTTGCAATTACAGAGGTCAAACGTTTCCTGTAGTTTTTCACCAGGTTTGCACACACTGCAGGAGGGATTTTGGCCCACTCCTCCACACAGATCTTCTCTAGATCAGTCAGGTTTCTGGGCTGTCGCTGAGAAACACAGAGTTTGAGCTCCTTCCAAAGATTCTCTATTGGGTTTAGGTCTGGAGACTGGCTAGGCCACGCCAGAACCTTGATATGATTCTTACAGAGCCACTCCTTGGTTATCCTGGCTGTGTGCTTCGGGTCATTATCATGTTGGAAGACCCAGCCTCGACCCATCTTCAATGCTCTAACTGTGGGAAGGAGGTTGTTCCCCAAAATCTCGCAATACATGGCCCCGGTCATCCTCTCCTTAATACAGTGCAGTCGCCCTGTCCCATGTGCAGAAAAACACCCCCAAATGATGCTACCACCCCCATGCTTCACAGTAGGGATGGTGGTCTTGGGATGGTACTCATCATTCTTCTAGACCAAAATTATGACCAAAAAGTTCTATTTTGGTCTCTTCTGACCACATGACTTTCTCCCATGACTCCTCTAGATCATCCAAATGGTCATTGGCAAACTTAAGACGGGCCTTGACATGTGCTGGTTTAAGCAGGGGAACCTTCCGTGCCATGCATGATTTCAAACCATGACGTCTTAGTGTATTACCAACAGTAACCTTGGAAACGGTGGTCCCAGCTCTTTTCAGGTCATTGACCAGCTCCTCCCGTGTAGTTCTGGGCTGATTTCTCACCTT
Organism: Abramis brama; assembly: GCF_963993115.1. Taxonomy (NCBI): domain Eukaryota; kingdom Metazoa; phylum Chordata; class Actinopteri; order Cypriniformes; family Leuciscidae; genus Abramis; species Abramis brama. The sequence continues at coordinate 3,129,102 of NC_139973.1, read as the reverse complement.
TCTTAGGATCATTGAGACCCCACGAGGTGAGATCTTGCATGGAGCCCCAGTCCGAGGGAGATTGACAGTCATGTTTAGCTTCTTCCATTTTCTAATGATTGCTCCAACAGTGGACCTTTTTTCACCAAGCTGCTTGGCAATTTCCCCGTAGCCCTTTCCAGCCCTGTGGAGGTGTACAATTTTGTCTCTAGTGTCTTTGGACAGCTCTTTGGTCTTGGCCATGTTAGTAGTTGGATTCTTACTGATTGTATGGGGTGGACAGGTGTCTTTATGCAGCTAACGACCTCAAACAGGTGCATCTAATTTAGGATAATAAATGGAGTGGAGGTGGACATTTTAAAGGCAGATTAACAGGTCTTTGAGGGTCAGAATTCTAGCTGATAGACAGGTGTTCAAATACTTATTTGCAGCTGTATCATACAAATAAATAGTTTAAAAAATCATATATTGTGATTTCTGGATTTTTTTTATAGATTATGTCTCTCACAGTGGACATGCACCTACGATGACAATTTCAGACCCCTCCATGATTTCCAAGTGGGAGAACTTGCAAAATAGCAGGGTGTTCAAATACTTATTTTCCTCACTGTATATATATATATATATATATATATATATATATATATATGCTCAGTTTACAGGACTGATGTATCCTATGCTATCCCACAATCCTGTGAGTCTTTAGTTGGTAAAAAGAATAAAAGGTCTTTTTGGAAATTTATATATTTCCCCTCTTCATTAAATCAACTTCAGCCTCCAATTCTATAGAGAATTAATCATTAAAAACCTGATATAAAGCTTTTTTAGATCTGATCAGTGATTGTATCAGAGTGTAAAACCATGGTACACCATGAATGATTACTATATTAAGATATGGTGCTTCAAATTATGATGCATGTCTAGAAAAAACATAGTAATACCGTGATACTGTTTTGTAAGTGAGTGCAAAGTATTTTTAATGTGTCACACACAATGAATTCAATTCATATCAGACCACAGCATGACATTCACACTTTGTATTATAAACACAAGTGGTTTGCGGTGAACAATATTTCCAGTACATTTCTAGATTGAAATTTTGAACGATTTGCTTTACAACAGTCGCATTGTTTTCTCACCACACATACAGACATACATTAAACATATTTTATTGAGTATATAAATAGAATGTTACATTTATGTTTTATATGACATATATGTACATTTCCACACAGTTCTTGTATTAAAAAAAAGAGAGAATAAAAAGAATTTTACATAATACTGTACATGGAACGATTTCAGTACAAAACAATATTGCATAGAAAATTTACCACCTCTACATAATAATTTTAACATTTTAGTAAAATATATTTACTGTAGTAATATAGTAGGTAGCAGCAATTATGAGAACCTTAAATAGTTAATTTAGCCTGTCATTTCCATAAAGTAGGCCTAAATAAATAGAATAATCATATTTACTACTGTATGTATACTAATAGTTTGAGGTATATTTGAAGTGTGAGACTGATACATTCTGTATAGGTTAGCAGCAATATAAAGGTCTCGTAATGTGTCTGATCCATTGATATGGAGTCATGTGTTCAGGTTAGTACTGGAACAAGGTTTCTGCAAAGATAAAAAAAACAGGTTTTAAAATACAAGAAGATTCTCAGGTGCACACATGAGCATCAAACTGATATCTTTATGGTCTTGAATGAAACGCTTGAGCTCGTTTCAGTACCTCATCGGGGGACAAAAGCCACTGGAAGCTCTCGACTGGGAACCAGTGTTCCTGAATGCAGCGAGTCCACCGGCTCATGGTCTGTGGCCACAATCTCATAGTCGCGTAGTATCTGTAATAAACAGCATATGAAACATTAGGACTGGGTGAAGAAAATACATGCATCGTATCGGTAAGCGTTTAATGTCCAGCTGACGTACCCAGCAAAGACTCAGCTGGATCTGCAGCTCAGCGAGACGTCGGCCGATGCACATCCTCTTCCCGATCCCGAAGGGAACATGGGCGAACGGGTTGATGGAGCCTTTATCTTCCAGCCAGCGTTCTGGTCTGAACTGCTTCCCGTTGTCAAAATACTCCTCGTTTGAACCGATAGCCTGACTGTTGATCATCAGGACGGTCTGAGAACATAAAGAAATAGGGTTAAATAAATATAATGCTCCATGAACTGCTAAATATGAATGTGCATTGCATAAAATGTCTTTAAAACTTCACATTTAACATAGATATTATGATGAAGTTATGAATAGGACACAAACTAGTCACAGTCTTTTGCAAAACCCAGTTAGCTGTCTATGTAGGCAGTATTTTAAGTCAGGTGCACTATAACATCTTTTCATCAAACTCTATTAGAATCAATTGTGAGTCAATTCTTTCATTAGCTTCAATGCTGCTAATGATATGTATGTAATGTAAGCTGCTAATGTTTCCAAATCAGATGCTTATGAACTCTTATTTCAGTTATGATGTTGTAAGCGGTAATAGACATCAAGACCGCTCACTAGGTTTCGGATCAGAGTTCATATAGGGGGAAGTAGTGAGCAGGACTGCTAATAATGAATACTCACTCCTTTAGGCAGAGTATAATCGCCCAGCACGGTGTCTTTGTCCAAGGTACGGCTGGTGAACGGCACAGAGGGTGAAACTCTGCAGGAAAAAAACAACAACAACAATGAACCTCTTGCTGTTGAGAATTCCAGAGAATTTCCATCTTTTGCATGCATGAGACTGTAAGCTGAATGGCATGAGGCACTTTATGGCGCTAATGCAAGTCAAGGCTATAGATAATCCCACATTCACAGCACATGCTTCAGCATTATCCTTCTTTAATGTCCAAGGACATGTCTTCCTGTAACGCATGACTGTCGACTGGAACATGAAAGAGTGAGGGTATAAACACGACTTCCATGTGCTTTCGGATTCCAGTCGGGACTATTATTATGTCACCTGACTGGACCTGGTGAAGTCCTCATATGAACCTTCACAGCTGATTCCACACATTCATCAGAACAGTGCTGGGATGGATGGCTACATTTTTAAAAATTAAGGTTTTGAAATGGGGTTTTTACAGCAATGCCATAGAAGAATTATTTCTGGTTCCCCAAAGAACCTTTCAGTTAACCGTTTTTTAAAAGTTAAAGAACATTTTAATAACTTTTGTGCAATGGAATGTTACCATGAATGTTTAAGGCTCTTCATTGGACCATCAATGCCAATAAATAACCTTTATTTTTTAAAGGTGTAAGAAATATTTGGGTTCCCAAAATAACAGTTCTTAAATGAAGCATTTTAATAATCTAAAGAACCTTTTTCCACTAAACAATTTTTTTGTGCAATGGAAATATTTAAAAATAAAGGTTCCAAAAGGGAGTTTTTGCAGGGATAGAAGAACCATTTTGGGTTCCTCGAAACACGACATGTGTGAAGAACATTTTAAAAATCTAAAGAAACTTTTTCCAGTATAACAACCTTTTGTAATGTTTTGAAAGGTTCCTTGGATTTTACAGGTTCTTCGTGGAACCATAGATGCCAATAAAGGACCTTAATTTTTTAAGTTTGTAGGAACTATTTTGGTTCCCCAAAGAACCTTTCAGTAAACCATTTTTAAAAGTTAAAGAACCATTTTCTTGTGTAAAGAACATTTTAATAATCTAAAGAACTTTTTGTGCAATGGAAAGACTCCTTGAATGTTAAAGGTTCTTCATTGGAACCATCAATGCCAATAAAGAACCGTTATATTTAACAGTGAAAGATCCACTTCGAGTTCCCGAAAGAACTTTTCAGTGAGCAGTTCTTAATAATTTTTTCTTCGTGTGAAGAACAATTCAATAATCTGCAGAACTCTTTTTCTTTAAAGGAGCATTTGTGGAATAGAAAGGATCTATGAATGTTAAAGGTTCTTGATGGAACCATTGATGCCAAAAAAAGAAACAGAATTTTTAAGGGTTTTGGTTTCCCCAAATAATTTTGAAGAAGAACGAAAAGATTCCACACACAAAATAAAGGCCCTTTACTGATATTGATGTCATTTCCATCAAGAACCTTCTATTCCACAAAAGGTTCTTTATAGTGGAAAAGGGTTCTGTAAAGGGTTCTGTCATTCTTTGGGAGACCAAAAAAAATAATATATTTTTTAATTTGGAATTTAATCTAATTTGGAATCTATTTTTAAGAGTGCATGAATTTTAAAGGTTCTTCATGGAATCATCGATGCCAATAAAGAACCTTTATTTTTAAGAGTGTACAGTGGATTGTCTCAACCAGTATTAAGGGAAAACCTTTCAATTAAATCAAAAGAAAGACACGAGAAGTGATATTTTGCATTATGTAAAATCTGTTTTAAGAGCAATGAAGCACATTTTGGGGTGAAACATGACCCATCGACGGCGCTCATGCTCACCTCATGGACTCCTTCAGGCAGGCTTTGAGGTAGGGCATGTTCTTGATGTGTTCGGCACGAGGCGTCTTCCCAGCAGGCACCACGTCTTGGATCTCCTTCAGAAGTTTTGCTTGGGCGCAGGGGTTTCGGGAGAGGTTGAAAATAACCCAACACATGCTATTAGCCGTCTGCAGGGGGAAAACAAGAAGGATTTGCTTGGTCAATCAGGACACACTGTACAATTAACACTCGCCCTGCCTCATTCTTCTGACTTATGTGCTTGAGTGAACTAAGCCTGGATAAGAGCAGAACAAAGACGAGTTAAATCAACAGTTTTTTTAGCTCGCTGGCGTGTGACTGGAAAACAAGCTCGCTGAAAAACAGGCTTGTTTGTCTGGGGTTGTGAAAGCTGGTGTGTGTTGTGAACGCACCGTCTCCACTCCTCCGACCTGAAGTTCTGTTGTGGCGGCGTACAGCTCCTTCTTGGTGAGGTGGTTCTGGTGGAAGATATCGCAGAGGAAATCGTCCGCTTTGCCCTTTGAGTTCTTCGTCAGCTTCTTGTCAATGTAAAGTTTAGCTGTTGAGATGATAGATTGCTTGAGTGATTGGTGACATTTCTGATGGATGCTTTTTAATAAAAGTGTGTGCATTCTTAAATGGTATTTCAAAGTGAATAAAACATGCTATTTGCTCAATAATATTTACAGTGAATGCATGATGTTATTTAATGGTGTCCTTTATTGAAAGTTATGTTCACCAAAGCTGCATTTATTTGAAGGAAAATACAGTAAAAATAGAAATATTGTGAAATATTATTACTGTTTTAATATATTTCGAAATGTAATTGATTCCTGTGATCAAAGCATCATTACTCCAGTCTTCAGTGTCACATGATCCTTCAGAAATCATTCTAATATGATAATTTGCTGGAAAAAAATACAATTTCAGCTTTCAAATTGGCTGTACAACTTAAATTATATTAAACTGTGAAAAAAGAGGTTAATCTTGTATAGCTTTTGTTATACAAAAGTTGAAATTGCTTAAATTATTTTGATGAGTTAAAGAGTTTGAATTAACTTATAACAGTAATTTAAAATCTGCTTTTCTGTATTATGCAAAGCACTTCGAATCATCACTGTGAAATGTTTCATTTAAATAAACAAATGATTTAATTTGTATTATGTATTTGTAATCTTTTTTATATATTTGTTTAATATTCAATATTCAGAGGAATATGTATATATCCTTGTATACTTTCTACCAAATGCAGAAATGTAAATAACTAATTTTTAATTAAACACTGGTATGGTGTCTAAACGGTCATCCTAAACGTGTCCGACATCTTGAACGTGTCCAGCACATGCTGCTGTGGTTTAGCTGCAGGAAAGATGAAGTATTGGTGATAGTGTGACAGGAGTCTGTCAGTGAGAGCCGCTAATGGAGCAACACAACAAACTGAGAGTAACTCAGTCTCGCGTCGACATTCCTACCGCCTCTCTCTCCCTCCCTGCTGGAATACAAATATTTGGCTGGATTCTCTTGCACTTAGGTCACCGCGTTTACTACCGTGGTTCACTCGTGGTCTCTCTCTCTCTCTCTCTCTCTCTCTCTCTCTCTCTCTCTCTCTCTTTCTCTCTCTCTCTCTCTCTCTCTCTCTCCTGCTGTGCACACTCTTCTTCTTTTAGGGGGTCGAGGCAGAAAGCCGTAAGTTCATGTGTCATCACCTGACTGTAAATGTGCTTTGAACACTTTATGGGTCACACGTCATTTGATCAAGGAACTCTTTAGTACCTGTGCTAAAAATACGGTCCCATGCCGCTGTGTGGTCTTTCCATGTTTTGGTGTTCAGAATCCTGTGAAGCTCCACGGGCGTCACCATCATTGTTCCAAAGGTGCTCATCATCTGAAAGAGAGAAAGCACCATCTGTTTTTTTAACTAGCTTACTTGCATCTTAGCATTTCTAATGCCTCAAAACGCAGCTAAGGAGATGTGGATAAAGCTTAACTTTCATCAGTTTCATCAATAGTCTAAATATGTGTTCAAAATATTGATTGGGTCAAAGATATGGTCAATTTACCGTTTTTACCGACGTGATGAAATTCATGGCCTCCTCGCTGACATGGTCTTGCAAGAGCCCAAAACGTGTGTCATAGAGCACATAGCAAATGGCTATAAGACCAAAAGAGAGAGAAACGTTAAATGCATTTCATTATAGCAATGCACTATAGTATATGTGGGAAGTGTTGCATGAAAACTCACTTTCAAAGGACCACTTGTTCAGTTCAAAATACAAATCATTGATCTTTCCATTGACATTGGCTCTTCCGATCCTCTTTATCAAATCAGCTGAAACCTTAAAGACAACAATCAGTCATATACGTGCATAGACGTGGATGATACAGTACGTGAACTGATGTTTATCAAGCACAACTCACTTCATTGATTTTCCCATCCAGTTTCATGACTTCGGTTGGTTTCATGAGTTTCTGCTGGAAAGCACTGCGCACCCGCTGCCAGTCCTTCCCTTCCCTGCAAATACACCAGTTTAAAATACCACAACTGTCATGAAATAACTAATAAAATCTTGTAAGAGAACCAGGATATTTACAGTATGAGCAGCCCATAAGCCTCGTCCCGCATGTCTCTGTAGGCTTTCCATGGTTTGATCTCCAGTCTCTGAGGATAACTGCCCTCCTTCCTGTAAAGAGCCTCCAGTAAACCCGGAGCCCCGATGTGAACCGACTCAAAAGAGCCCAGCTTCATCCGGAAGATCTTCCCAAACTTCTTATGGTAATCGATCTGAGGTAAAAAAAGAAGAGAGAAAATAAAAAACTTAAAACTGTGTGTGTGTGTGTGTGTAGAGATATAAAGTGCTCTAAATAAGCATAAATAAAGTCAAAAGTTTCACTAAACATCACAAAAATATCACTAATTAAGTTTAATTAAGTTGAAGTTAATTTATAGTGTACATATAAATAAGAAAAATATAATAATTATTATTATTAATGCAAGAAAAGCCTTTTTAATAGTATATTTCATAAACATTTTGATGCAAATTATTTTAAATAGGTATAAACAGATTTTTTTTTTAATTAAAAAGTGTTTTTATTTTAAATTTGACACCAAAAAGTTATTTTAAAATCATTAAAATATATAAGGACCTAAATGAACTTAAAAAAAAAAAAAATGTATAATGCATAATAGGATAATGCAGAGGTTCATACCAGCGCCTCATGTTGTCTCTTTAAGCCTCCTTTGCGGAGCACCTCGATGAGGCTGCCGAACAGCGGCCAGTTTGTTGGTCCAGGAATGGAGTCGAGACTGTGCGCGCACGGCGCGCTCCCGCCAGCATCCTTCGAGTCCAGCACGCACACGGAGGATGTGGGCTTACAGTGCTGAAGCCCCACAGACGACTTCTTCTTCAGTAGCTCCAGAATCTGAGGACCTTTTTGGATATGCACTCTCATCTTAAAGCGTGCGTAAAACGACGTGCGTAAAAGTGTCAGTGGAGTTTCTCTTAGATGCCACTATAGCCTATATATATACTCGCGGCTGTGTTTATCTCGGTCGGACGCGGCGACCAATCAGGAATCGTGTGTGGAAGTCGAGCCCACCATTCATTTATGGATCTACGTTGGTGAGTAGCGCATGACCCCGCACAGACCGAGGAAGTGCCCTCAAACGCGCTTTATAAATAAACATAACGGAGGTGAGGCGGTTCGCTTTGAGCTGGCCTCAACTCCTCTCTCTGAGTCAACACTGAGACCGCAAATATTTACTCAGCAGCTCCTGCGCGCTCCTGGCCAAAGGCGATCGGCAATCGCGCTTGTTTGTACAGTATTTGCGATGGTGCCATGGAACATTTCGACGTGGAATTTCATTGATGGCATTTCACATTTCATCATCATTATGTATACGTGCAGCACTTGATTGATAATACTGCAAAAAAAAAAAAAAAAAAAAATTGAAAAGAAAAGTTTCTAAAAGCTTTTTGCATTGAGATAAGTTCATTTATTGGTTTTAGTACAGTATTGAAATCAGAATAGTTGATGAGTAACATGGATGTGTCCATGAATATCAAGATTTTAGATTGAGAAGTTGCATGTGTGAATGAGAGGAAGTGCATATTCATATACAGTACAAATGTAATTCATATAAAGTATTCAATGAATATGATGTAATGAAGACAGCATGCATAATAATCCTAGAAGAACAAAAAAGTATCTCCAGTTGAATTACAGCATTTTAACCAGCGTTTAGGACAAATATAGCACGTTTTATGCAGCTGTAGAGATTCAAAGTTCTCTAAATAACCATACATAAAGAAAACAAAATTAACTAAACTTCACTAAAATAACTGATTTACTAAGTTAATTTATAGCATATATATATATATATATATATATATATATATATATATATATATATATATTAGGCTAAAAGAGCACACAAATTGAAATAAAATCAAGCATTTATATTATTAATGCAAATGCAAGACAAGTCATACTATTTTTTATTTGTATATTGTATTTTATACACTGATTCAAATTACTTTAATAAACATATAAAATTAACTTTAAAATAATTACTAAATAGTACAAGTTAATGTAAAGTTAAGTTTATTTAATGCTCAAAATAATGAATTGGTTTAACTAGGACAAACTTAAATTAAACGAATAAGTTCAGTCAAATTAACTTTTATGAGTATTTAGCACTTTCTTTTTCTTTCAAGTTCACAGAACTGATATATTTTAAGTAAACTGAACTGTTTAATTGTTTTGAGTTTCTTTCAATTTAGACAAACTTAAGTTTAACTGAAACGGCTGGGATGTCTATTTCCCAGCATGCTTTGCCGATGGCACTCGAAAGGGAGAGTGAATGCTAAAATTAAGTGTAATATAATGGGGGTTTTGTGTGTGCAAGATTAATGTTAAGTAGTGATTAATGTTTTGTTATGCTAATTTAGAAGAATTTCTGTTAATGTTGGTTTTAGCATAGTTACCATCATGGTGACAAGTGGTGCATGCAGCTTGACTTGAGAGCAAATAAAACCTTTATAATGCTGCACTCATACAGCAAGTGCTACTTAACAAATTAGTATGTTTGCAAACTTGTTAAAGCTAGCCAAGTTTAACTAATAAGAGTGTTCACATTGAGATTACATGAAAGTTTTAAGTTAAATGTATTAATTAGTGAACTCAAACATTTCAAGTTAAGAACAATTAAAATGTATAAGTAAAACAAAAATCTGCCAGTTCTGCTTACTTAAACTTTGAATTTCTTTACTTAAAAAATTTGAGGCAACTGATTGCCTTACATTTTTTGCGTTTTGCCAACTTATTCGGGTTTACAGTAAGGGTCTTGCTGCCGGACCATGTTGTTAATGTGTGTATCGTATGATCCGTGAGGTTTGAGTATAAAATTAGCCGGGGGAAGCGTGTTGCCCAGTACCCAGTGTGCATGATGCAAAAACACCATCTTACATCTGAACTCAAGCCCACTGGTAATCCCACGCTCATGGTAGTTTAGTATAGTTTTACAAAAGTACAGATATGCGGTACAGCAAACATGTTGACTCATAGCACATAGACCTTGTTTAAATAACCTTGAACCCTCCGCAGTGCTTGCTGTGCTGCCGTAGCATTTAACAAGATCAAGTCCACAAAACACACAGAGAACAGATTCATCACGATTGTGTTTGGAAGAGCCATGTCTGTTGACCAATGATCTCAAAATGGCCAAATATTGGCGGATTTATCATATAATTTGTATGCCTATCATATATGTAAAAGTATATTGAATTACATAATTAATTTAAATAATTTATAACAAAAAAATAATAAATAATAAATATTTCTTAGGAATAGAGTTTCAATTGTCGCTTTTCCTTCTGTTAGTAGCGACACCCCTTTAAATTACAAAGCCAGTTCCCTGATGATGACATCATTCCCCAGGAAGTGACATCATTTAGGAGGGAAATCAGCAGCACACATTTTAGTGAGTATTTTCTCTAGAACATTCCATCCTGTTTGAGAAAGTCAGTATGAAGACATCTGAAGTATCATTTGTTTGCAGAAATTAATCAAAGCACTTTAACACTTGTGCACTTCAGAATTAGTTGGTTAACGGTGGAGATGTTTGGACTATAAACAGTGAAGCGAGTAGTCAGAGTTTATAGTGATGTTGGTTCTGTTAGGCCATGCTTTTGTTAACCTAAAAACACATGTAACAACAATACAACAATAACATGTTTTGTTAAGTAACATACTCAATAAAACTTTAACTCTTGTTAACTTTATTGGGCTAAAGTGACTAAATGAATGCAATATGACCCGATCCTCAGGTTGTTCCGGAACACATGGGTGGTCGTTTTGTTTTTTGGCAAAAACAAGGTATTAGAGCTATTGAAAGAACCACAGCCATGCAAGGACTTAAACCCCTAAACTTGTTTTGGGTTATTTGGCAGTACTAGACTGTGAAATATTGTGGTTTATACAAGACTCTTTCTTTGGTAAATTTTGGTTAAGCTCTTTCATACTTTTGGATTTTTTATTGCTCAACACTGGTTTGATTTTCTTCAGAAAGAGTAGATCAAAAGAAATGGAAAACAAGATAAAACTGCTCATGCATATCCATAAAAACACACATGGTTTTGAAACACATGGTGTTTGGCCATGCAGAACTCACCGTCACGATGTTGGCGTTGTGTGTTGCTGCCAGTGCATTGCTAGACAGTTTCTAAGGTGTTCTGGGTAATTAATATGTGGTTTCTTTGGTGTTGTTAATTGATGATTTCCACATGGTTATTTAGTGGCCTTTGTGAGATTCATCTCAGGTCAGGGATTTTTTTTTTTTTCTGTTTGCTTGGAAAAGTGAAAGTACACCACTTGTACCTCTTATACTCCAAATAGTACAAAATGAGTTAAAACTTAACTTACACAGCTAATTAAGATTCAATTATATGATATGTAACATGTTTTTAACATTCTGTGAACCCATGTGTGTGCCTCATAAACTCGTTGACCCTACACACGTAAGACACATGAAGTGAACCAAAACTGATGACTCAAGCTCGTACGACCCCGACTGAGGGGTCATTGAGTTCAGTGACAAGCCTGCACACATGCACATAAACACTTTGAATCTTGACAAATGAATGTCTCTTTTATCTTTGACTGCATTAGAATGATTTCTTAATTCAAAATATAATCAAAGATCGCATATGTGAACACCTTCGAGGAGTTTGGCTATTGAAAATAGAACTTTTTAATCAATGAACTCTTCTCAAATGAACAACATTGTATAATTATGCAATCACTTAAACCTCTATGATTAACTCCAGCAAATTGTTGACTGCCACAGAGAGGATCTTATCTGATTGTTGAAACATGACTGCGCTCCTTGAATAAGCTCCCACATTCTCAAACCAGATTTCTCAGCCACATCTGTTTCTCGTGCCGGTTGACGACCTTAGCCATCCTGTGCAGAATAAAGCATTCGACTATGGCATCAAGGTGTTGAAAGAGTTGTGTGTGTGCTTTAGAGTAAAAAATGTCCCTATAGCATCATTCATTCCTATTATCACATCAGCACATACATGAGAAACTAATCTGGTCCAATAGCACCATTTCGCCGTCAATTTACAGTGCGTTTACGCCTCTTGGACAGTGATTTATAGATGTCATTTGAGAGCGGCACAGAGAACTCACTGACCCTCTCTGAGGTTTTTATTGCGTAAACGACTCGGTGGGCTGGGAAAGGGTTAAGGGTTTCCCTATACCTTTAGCAGCCACCTTTGGTCTACTCGGGACCTCAAAGAGTGTTTGATTTAGGGCCATCGTTGCAATGCACATTTATCATAAAGTCTTTATGAAATGAATTGGGGTGTTGGTGCAGTGGTTCCCAACTTGGTGGGTTTGGACCCAAGATTGGGTATTGTTGACAGCAGTGGAAACAACAATGCAAATTGTAAATAATAAAGTGCAACTAAGCATAGATAAGATCGACAGCTTCCATATCTTTTGTTGTTGACGTCAGATGCCATTGAATACAGGCCGCAGAGAGCATGACACTTTCAGCATGTTAATAATTGTGCATATTGTTTGGTCTGTGCAGTTCATGGTAATACATTTCAGTGTGTGATTTGAGGGATGTTTTTCTTTACTTGTGTTGGAGTCACCAATTGATATCCAATGTAAAGTGTGTCGTAAATCAAAAACAGTTGAGAACCATCCACATCCAGTTTGCTGGCAACAACAGATTATTTTCAGACTCTGGTCAACTTTGGGCTATTTTGCTTTCATAACTGGTGGAAAGAAAACACATTCAAGTGTTTATTTTAGTACACATGATCTATTTGTGTATGTAGATTTAAATTATAAGACATATCTATAAAGGCAGGTTTCTCAAAAATGAATTGTTTTCTCTGCCATTGAGTCAGAAATATCATCTTCAGTATTTAACACTTTTATTCCTATCTATATTCTGAAGGTTTTTACAGAGGGATTTGCTCATATATCATTTGCATGGTTTAATGTATATAAGATTTTACTCCTTAAACAAGGAACCTTATCTCTAATATATCAACAAAATGAAATCCAATGTTTTTAATCTAATGCTCAGATTTACAGGTGAAACTCGAAAAATTCGAATATCGTGCAAAAGTTATAATTTTGATGATTATGGCTTACAGCTTATGAACAAATCTCAGAAAATTAGAATATTACATGAAATCAATAAAATAAAATAAAAGATTTTAAATACAGAAATGTCGGCCCTCTGAAAAGTATAATCATGCATATGTATATAGTTATATATACTAAATATATTAGTTTCACCTTTTAATTTGAATTACTGAAATACACGAACTTTTGCACGATGTTCACATTTTTCGAGTTTCACCTGTAGGCAAATGACTGCGTATTTAATTTGATAATTAATCATGAACATAATATTTCAGAAAACTTGTAATATCAAACAATTGTCTTTGTGTACTGTGAGAACTCAACTGGGAAAAGTATGGTGATATCCATTAGTTAATTTTTACCCTATTCACCCGTAGTGTCTTAACTTCATTTAAGTCTGATTGACCTCATTTTAAAAGATTTTAACAAAGTCCACATCAAAAATCCATACATTGGTGCTCTACTTTTGCACAGCCTTGAGAGGAAAGGGTTAAAATGAGCCGATAGATCAACGAGTGCAATCAATAGCTGTTTTCCCAAACCAGCTCCTCGTATTTGCATATTTGACAGAGTAAACGTGCGTCTTCACTTGCCAGCAGAGAGAGATTATTAACATTTTTGCGCTCATCCTGTGGCCGCATGTACAAAGCATACTTTCACTGGAATGTTCCTGCTTTCAGATGGATGAGTCGAAAGACGACAGCACGGATAAGAGCAGCACATCCCAGAGGAACATGACACATTATGTTTGGGTTTTCCTCAGAGATGGTGGTCGTAGAGAAGAGTGTGAATGTGTAGATCAGCTCAGATCATTCAGGGTCATTCAGAGAAAAGTGTTTGAGATCTCAGACAGATGTTTGAGATCTGAAACTGAAGGAGACACATGTGAGGTCGCTGGGGTCATTTTCTCAGTAGAAACATCTGAGAACTGAGATACTTAGTCCAAAGTCTATTCGCTCTCCATTGAATCTTATTGCTTTCTAAGAAAAACTTGAGAAATTACTGTAAAGGGCTCTCGTTTCTGATTGGTCTTTCCCATAAAATGTAGCTTGTAAACAGTCTGTTTGGGTGTTGTTATCTTGAGTCAAGAAGATTAACACTTTAAAACCACCGGTGACGCACTGCCATGAGAACTAGCGAGTTGATTATAAGTAGGTTAGAATCACTCACCCCCAAAAAAGTGACAAAGCCAGGATTGTGTTTCTTACCTTCTTATCTTTTTTAACCATTCTTGTGATGTCATGTCACAAGCAAACCACCATGAGATGATTTACTTTTGACCCTTTCCCATAATTTTTCTTTATATGTCATTTTGATGGTGAAGTGGTGCCTCCAACAAATGTATCTTTGATCGCAAATACATAATTTAAAGAAAAATGGTATGGGGATGATTACAGTATATTCTTTACTGAAGAAGGTCAGTGATTTTAACAGAAAAACTATATAAAACGCTACAGTTATTTGGTCAGCCGTATTAAATTAAGTTGCCTTAGCATATAAAATTAAAGTTATATTTTAAAATACAATATAGGGGTGAATACAGGCTGATTGGGACACTTTTTGCCATTGAGATGACTGGGAAAAAGAGTCCCAATCCCAAATAGAGTTTTTAAAGCTTTATGTTTACAGTAAAGTTCTAGTAACAACTCCTACCAGTTTTTTAATATTTAATTTTGAATCAGTTATACTCTTATACTCTTGTCTGAAGAGGATTTTGGGGTTAAATGACATGAAGTGAAGCTTTGCAGCCGGTTGCAACAAACCTCTTAAGTGAAGAAAAGTCACTTAGCCTGGTTTCCATTACAGATTTGTACAAAACTTTTGCGATATTTTGTAGATAAAAAACTATTGTGAAATGACGGCGTTTCCATTAGCCAATGTTATGCGACTAAAACGTAATTTTTCCTCTCGTGATAAGTCATTCCAAAAATCATGGTGACTGATGTTGGTAGGTTTACATATATCCCAGCCAGCGCACTAGCCATTATTTTAAATCTAAGGAGACGTAGGCGTGTTATCCAAGCTTTAATGGCAAGGAAAGCTTCTTATACTTATACACATATGAGGTGTTTCTGCGAGATTATATGACACAGTTTCACAGAGGAACTGTGGATTCAGAATGATCATGTGACTTACGTACACCAGGTGACCTGTAAATGAGACTTTTTTGCGATATATATGGGAGTTTTTGCAAAATTGACATGTTTCCATTGGGCGTATTTTGAATTTTCAATTTCAATTTGTGCAATTTGAAGGGCAATGGAAACGCAGTTAGTGATGACTTAAGCATTAGCGCATTGCCAAGAGACCTATTTTATTTTACATATTCACGTAGCCTATATACCGTGTACTGCTTAAAGCTAAAATAGTATACTAAATGGGAAAGAGTGAGCATAACACTTTGAACAATTCAGGCCAACTGAAACCAATTTCCCCAAATTGTATTTTAATTCAAATTTCAAATAATGTATTTTGTGAGTTTTTAGACTATAAAGAACTAAGTGGATTTTAGTCAGATTTCTGCTGCTTGTCTGAACAAAGCCTACACTGTCAACTCTCACTACTAAACGGATTCAAAGAGCCAGTAAACTGCCCGACTCATAGGTGATGAAACCCCTCGTCCTCCATGACCCCGACCAAGATACTTAAAGCCTCGGGTAAATTTGCTGAAGCTCTTGACCTTAGATACTGTGTCCCATAGGGCACATAAACCCTATTTAGGGTGCAGTGCCTTTCGGAAACAAGCAGAAATCCAGCTGGTCTTATCTTATCATGTTATGAGTAAGCAAACAGGAGCACAGAGAATGTCAGCCTGCACATTACCCTACACACATCAATCCCCCTGAGAACTGAAGAGCTCACTAACCCATCAGTTTGATGTGAGAGTAAATTGTAAATCTATTTGGGCTTGAGGTTCTTTATTGCACCTTCTTTTCCAGTCGTTTAGTTTTCTGCCATTTGACGTCTGTTAGTGGTAGAAATTTGAACAGAGCAAATACCCTCCAGACGACGAGCGGAAAAACTATCAGACTGGAATCTTGATGTTGTTTTACACAAGGTTAAAAACATTCCCATAAATCTGCCCACCATGATGACTAGATCATGCCTTTTAAAATGAATCATCCCCCAATGAAATCAAAATTGGAGTTTTGTGGTTTCATAAAACTTCAATTTTCTGGATCTCTCCTGGACTGTTCACTGAATTCATTTATGTACCATCCATCCATCCATCCATCCATCCATCCATCCAGAACTACTTTCATTTCTAAGTATCTTGTAATTTCCTTAACACTTGTTTCTAGGGCATTTATACGCAGTTGCTAAGGTGTTTTGTCTAGTTGCTAGGGTATTTTGGGGGTTATTTACTGGGTTATTTATAGTCAATCTATTTCTATTGATCTAGAAGGAAAATAGAAGAAAAAATAAACTAATCTGAATGACTGTTTACCTACACTGGAACTGATAGGTGTTGACAGTGTTACTCGACCCATTCAGCGCCATTTGGCATTGTGCCGGGTTTGCTAAGTCTGTGGTTTCCACATGGCTACTTCTAAAATGTTGGCGCGGGTTATTTTTTCCCCCCATGAGTTAAAGGTTTATTTGACTGAAATAGATGTATTGAGATATTTTAAAAGGATGAAGTCTTCCAAATGTTTTGGAAGAACTCCCGCTACACATTTCCAGTGTCACACAAAAGTGACTCAGTGTTATTATGAGCTCATCACTGCTGGTTGTTATGATGGGGGTTGTATAGCCAACATGTGGTTTAGCCAACATGTTGATTCAAATCACTCAGCTCTCACTTAGGTCTTTACTATACACGATTTTCTAAAATATAAGCGGACACCTGTGCATAAACCAGACTGCTGTTTGGAAAAGGTCTTGACACATTAAAGCTCTGAATAATATGATCTGAATGCAAACTGGACACATGATCATGCCCTTACTGATGGAATGGTCTAATGATCTATTGGTTGCCAGGGAATTACTATGCAGTTGCTGGGGTGCTCTAAATAGTTTTTAGCATAGTTGAAAGTGAAAGTGAAAGTGACTTGCTCAAGGGCACTTCAGTCATTTACTGCTGGTTCTGGAATCGAACCAGGAACCTTTGGGTTACCAGTCAGACTTGCTAACCATTAGCCCACAACTACCTCCAAAGTGCTTTGTTGGTTGCTAGGTGGTTGCTAGGGCGTTGCTATGTGGTATGCAGTTGCTAGGGTGTGCTGAATCATTTTTTGTTCATTGCTGTGCGCTTGCAAATGGTTTCTGGCTGTTTGTATTGCATTGGTATGTGGTTTACTAGGTTCGGATTACTATAGTCTTTCGTAGCTTCAGACTGACAGAAGGTCTGGACTCCATCACAGCTTTCATTTGCCAAGGACCGTCTTACCGACATGTAAAGTAACCAATCACATTTCGGTTTGTTCCGTGTCTTGTTTAGGGGCGTGAAAATATAAATTCGATGTCTCTACGATTACAGACCGGCGTGAAATGATTAATTCAAGAATGTTGTGCAAGTTTACTACAACAATGGAGCCGCAAACTTCACATACTTTTGAAAATCCTGCGTTTATGATCCTGGTAAGCGCTCATTGTCACAGTTGTGAACACAGTGGCTTGCTTTTCCCATAAGGGGGTTTGACATCAAGGCATCTTTGTTTCCAGGCAGACTGTTAAAGAACACGACACACACGTCTCCTGGAAATCCTGTAGAATTCAACCAATCAAATGACGACTTCGAAACTCCTGAAGTATTTCCCATTTTGTGTGCCATATGCATCAGACGTTCACTAGAGCTAGAGTTACTAGAGCTTTGACAGGTGATTGCTAGGGCATTGTTATGTGGTTTAAAGGATGTGTCAACTTGCTTTTATGCATTGATGTGCACATTTAATGGTCTTTTGTGTAGTTTTAAGAGCATTGCTATACAGTTGCAAAGGTTTTATTTTATTGCTGTGCAGTTATTATAGGATACTGCACTGCATGAAAAGAGGTGTATCCGGACCAGTATACTCCTGTATACACTGCTGAAATTCGGAAGAATCCAGGAGTATACTGGCCGGATAGCTCAAATTCCATGGGTCTGTATATATCTGTATACATCCAAAATGATACCAAATCGGATGTATGTTATGGACATATACTTCCATGCTACAGCCATTTGTTGCCATGGCAAGTAATCCCATCAAAGGTTTTTTCAAGAGAACATTTTCACACCTTTGTGCACCTTTTGGCCTTCCCCCCTATTGGTCCTTTTCTTTTAAAACCACTCCCATTACTCAGACCACTATTGGAGGACAGGACACATTGAAAACCCAGGAAAGTGATTTGATTGGTTACTTTTAGAACATAGCCCACCCTAGGCCTTATCGCAGAGTGATTTGATTGGTTATAGGCCAGCTATGCAGATATTGCTCAGTATACACTAAACCCCCCTTCCCCCAATTTTAATACATTCAAATATAATTTTAAAAACACACACAAAAAACAATGAGAAAGTCTGACATTTTTATTAAGGTAAATAAAACATTCCAAAGAGCATTATAAACAAGCATTAAAAAGGAATGGGGGAACAAAAATATTTGAAGGGATGAAAATGTAAAGGAACAAAAACAAATATAACATGAACATTCCAAAGAACATTATAAACATACATTAAAATGAATGGGGAAAAAGAAATGTGAACAAAGGTGTAAAGGAATAAAATACAAAACGTGGAGATAAGCAACATGCACATCAAAAAGGAACAAATATACAAAGTATACAATATAAAACGATCAATAAATAAGAAATATAGAAATTAAAGTGTATATAACATATATGTAAATATTCATTTTTTCAAACTGCCATGATGCACTGGTGGTGTGACATGTAGCGTGGGTCAGCCTCTAGTCTGGTTTGTAGTACCTGGCAGAGAGCAGATAACTCTGTGGTTCTGTTCGGTGGAGACCTCAGCATCCACACTGGCCTTCCATCAACAATAGCATCTTCATCAGACATCAGTTCTATTGTTGCAGTCTTCCACAGTTCCCTTTCTGTGTTGGTTTGTACAACACTGGACCTGGTCTCCAGCAACTGCAAAACATGACAGTAATTTAACCACTAAAACACAGAGAGGAGGACAGTTACATTCTGAAGAAAGAAAAAAAAGAAAAAACTGCTTAACCAGTTTCTTAACTTACCCGTCTCTTTCTTTGACGGTTCTTTGCAATGTTCTTCATAGTGTTTCTTTTCTGGGCCTTTTCAGGCTGAGCCAAAGAATACTTTCTCCGCAAAGTCTCAAAATACGTCTTGCAACCTGTTAAATAAATCATAAATAAATGTAATGCCAATAAAACTAAGTAAAACAGAGGACATTAAAATGATTACATCATCTTTAAGATTACCTTTTACACATTCAGGGTCAACGTCTGTAAAAGTTGTCCTTAATTCTTCGAAGAGGTAAGTGGTCACAGCTAGAGTTCTCAACGGGCCTGAAAATTACAACCCGACCCGACCCGTGGCTTTTAAAGCCCGGACCCGATGTAACCCGACACATCAACATGAATTATCTGCCCGAACCCGGCCCGCGGCCCAGCAGACGGGAATCAAATATTCAGATGTTTTTGTGAACGTATATGTTCAGACTGGTTGTTTATTTTGTCCTGTTTTTATAAAAAAAATATTTGATTGAGAGACTTTTTTTCATGCAGTGGTTTTAAGGCCCTGACACAGGCGACGTGAGCCAACCCTAGAGTCGGCTTTAGTCATTGCTAGTTCTTTGACGTCGGTTTTGTGTTTCAGGGCCTTAAGAATTTATTTATTTTTCTGTACAAAAAGCTTGTTTGCTGTAGCATAGTAATCCATAGATAATTCTCAATCCTGAAGTCCTCCCTGGCCACCCCTCCCTCTGAGAACAGCCAGCACTGTGTTAGTGTCAGTCATTAACATATGAAAGATCTTCACACCTAACAGTCGTCAGTCCCCTCACACCCAGCAGTGTTTATGTCCCTGAAATTTCATGGATTCCTGTATATGTCCGCATATGTGAGGTTTCCGGGTTTATCTGGAAATATACTGTTCGATGTTACTCTGATCCGCTTTTTCCCACATACATCCGGAAAACATCAAATTACACAGGAGTTTACCATGCCCGTATTTTGCCGGATTTGAGTCTTTTCATGCAGTGCTGGGTGGTTAGTAGGGTCTTCTGGGTGTATTTTAGTTTCTTGCTAGGGCATTGTTTAGCAATTAAGTCAAAGTCGAATGAGCCCACCCTAAAGTCTAGAACCAATCCTAAACCTTGCCTCACCAAACACCACTGCTAAATTCTTGGATCATATTTGGGAACATTTTGACTTCCAGATGCTTGACGTATTTTATAGGCACGTTGTTTGACTTTGTTGGCCTCTCCTCATCATGGTCAAGTTTAAAAGCATTGACCGTTCCCTCAAACCGCGCCAGACCCGAATGGCACGTTGACTCTTGGGACAAATGTTGTAATGCTTGTTCTTTGAGCGCGGGAGTGAAGTTACAAACACCCGACCACATATTCCCTGCTTTTTTCCTCTGGTGGAAACCATCCAGATTTGATCTCTGTTTCAGTCTTTGCAACGGTACAATATCCGAGTGCTCTCAATGACCTGCCCGAGCCTGTTTTCTAGAGATGGTTGTTTTGCCCACCGCTGTGTTTTCTCAAATGACGTCAACTTCCTCGAGTTCCTTGAGTGTAACACTAAATTTACGAGCGTGTTGTGCAACCACAAATTCTTCCGCTTGATAAAAGACGGTGGAGAAACTGTAGCCTGGGGACAGTTTCTGTGCTACAGTCAAACAACAGATACGCTTTAGTGCTTCCCTTGTTATGATCGCCCTTTGACTTATTTCAATGAGTTCCCGTACGACACGTTCTGTTCTGCGCCGTACACTGAAAAATCAACACAGTCTGGAGTTTGTGACTCTTGCGCTAAAGTTTTTTTTATGGGACAGCTGCTTTGCATTAAGTTGTAAACAGCTATCCAATAATTCCCAGCATGCAACAGGATGGCCTGTAATTGTGTTTTGTATATTTAGTAGGGTTTTCTTAGGCAGATAATTATGGTTAGGGTTTGTTATCAAGCCGTAACCTTAAGTATTTCAGTGTGTATTTTGTCCAGCACAAGGGTGTAGATTTGGTTTGAACATTGGGGGGGTTGAAGTTTGGGTATGCCTCCTGGTGCCTCCTTTTCATGTGATCATAGTATAAATACTGGGGGGGTTGTAATGCATAGATTTAAATATTGGGGGGGTTATCTCCCTCCCAACCCCCCCACAAATTACGCCCCTGGTCCAGCATGTTTATGCACATTTTCTAAGCTATTGATTAGAGCTGCACGACTCTGGTTAAACAAATTTAAAATTGAGAATCACGATTTTTGTTTCAAATAGATATAACGATTCTTTCACGATTCTGAACAGACAACTAAACAAAATAACATGTAATTTACTAGTGGCTCTGACAAAATGTTAATTGCTGCAGTCTATTTATAACTTTTAATTAATTTGAATGAATCATTTAAAAAAAAATCTGTTTGAATGAATGATTCAGTGACTCACTTTTCATTACTGGATAAATCAGGATTTCTCTTTTAAATAATTTTTTTTTAACAGTCACTTGTTAAGCTGTTATCGATGTAATCTGTACAATCGTTATTTGAAGCACCGAGTTACTTTCAATATGTCATTTGCTCTATTTTAATCCCTTTCGTAGACATCAGTGTTAATATCCGAGTGATAAACTTTAATCCCAGTTTCGGATAGTTAAATTCCCTTATGTCTCAAATACACATAACCTTACAATAATAATGAATGTAAACAACTTACATAGCTCTAGTTGTACCGCCTGACTGCTGCAGATTCATTTCGGCATAGTGTTGACATAGAAATCGGCATAAATTCGAGTCTTGAGGACGTGAGCAGCATCTCGTTACGGTTAAGGCTGATGTCTGCAGATGTGCAGAGGTATGGAAATGCATACGTTGACAGGCAGGTAGGACATCGTATCATTGCATTCTTCGGACCAAATGCAATGATTGGCAAACGTGTGTGTCCACTACAGCGGCAAAACTTCGCTCAGTGCCGCTGGCAACGCTATAACGTCTCCGCTTTGGGGTGTGTCTGTTGCGAGTGTGTTTAATCTGTTTTTTTTTTTTTTTAAAACACACAGTAAAATCATCAGAGATGCACGCGATTACATTCGGAAATAGACAAGCTTTGTTTCGAAATGCACCAAGCAAAGATATCCTGTCAATTTGACAAACTTTTATAAACCCAGCCAGTATAATCACAATGAAAACATCCAAAAATGAAATATTTAACATAGCCTATAACAACTGAGGGGTATTGCACAAAAGTAGAATTAAGAAAGCCAGGATAACAGAACAGTCGCGGCTTGACCTAGTTTAATCAGTGCATCCTGACTTAATCCGTTGCACGTTTGCTGAGCCAGGATGAGAACGCGCGGATATGTCAAGCCAGGTGTATATAGTTTGGATAAATGCACGTTCACGGCATTCTTAAAAAGATAACGAAATCGATCACAGAATCACCGATGCAAAAATGGACAAAACCCGTGCGGCATACTTTTCGCCTAATGAGCAACAGCTTCTTATGGAAACGTATGAAGAAATGAAACATATAATATGTAAAAAAGGCAATACAGCTGCTGTTATAAAGCAAAGAGAGAATGCATGGCAAACAATAGCGGACCGACTGAATGCGTAAGTAGTCCAAATAATAACCAGTGCTAACACAATGTATTAATCATCATATTTTTTTCTCTCCAAAGCTCCAAGCTGACAAGTGATAACAGCAAAATAATAAAAGAAAATTATCCCAAAACCATTGTGGTCTTGTAACTTTTTTTATGAATGTCAAGTACACTTTATAGTTATTGATCCAGTGAAGTGGAACTAGAATTTGGGAAGATAACCACAGTGTGTGCTACCGATGCCAAATAAAATGCATGTACACATGAAAAAGTTATATAGCCTCCTTTATTAAGGGATGGGCTAAATCAAAACTAAATTAACTGAAATAATTTGCAATGCATTGTTCTCTAAAAAGTCTTCCATTTCTGTTATCTGGGAATATGGCAGCATTGTCCCAATCAACATCCAAAGCAACTGTGGGAGCCCTTTCTTTTCTTAGGCTGGCAATATTGTGCAGCACTGTGCAGGCAACATTCACGTCACATGCTCTGTCTGGGGAGACCCTCAGGTGGTGCAGGCACTGAAATCGTGATTTCAGGAGGCCGAAGGTCCCTTGGCCTTTGGAATTAAAATAGCCCCACATCATCACATAGCCTTCACCATACCTAGAGATTGGCATGGAGTACTTTCCATAAGATCATCTCTCAATGCAAATCAAACCAGCTATTAGGCTAACTGAAATAAAATCATGCCAATCTCTAGGTATGGTGAAGGCTATGTGATGATGTGGGGCTATTTTAATTCCAAAGGCCAAGGGAACTTTATCAGGATGCATAGTATCCTGGATCCATGAAGTAACTGGCCTTTAAAAAATAAAAATCTGCCTGCCTCTGTGGGATTTTAACATAGGGGTGTCCAGACTTATGCACCATGTATTTTAAAGAAGAACATTTATTTATTTACGATACATTATTCATTCACAAAGAAAATTGGTGTCCTTAAATGTTGGATGTTTCCTAATTTCTTTAGTTAAGGCATTAAGTTCAATTTCCAAAAGATGATTTTTTTATTCCTCTTTTTAGTCAACTTTAGCATGGGTGTCTAAACTTATGCATAGCACTGTATCTCATCAACTGCAATAAAATATAATATATTGATAATTTTTTCTCATTCAACAGTACATTTCTACTCTATACTTGCATATATAGATATTTAGTCTATATTCTATTTCTCATATTGTATAGTATAGTTATTTTGCACTGTGTTGGCATTCATTGTGGACAGCAAAGTAATAATTGCTCAGGAAAATCTGCTTTCCTCACTAGGTGTATGACAATAAACGCTTTAAATCTCGAATAATATATATATTCATCAAACCTCTGACAGTGAAATGAACAGCAGTTTTCAATAATAACTAAAATAACAGTACGCATACTTAGATGAATGACAGTATATCTAGTATTTAATGCAGGACCATGAAGTGACTAAAACACAATATCTAGTAGGATTTAGGGAGGAACTAGCCGATAAATCACTAGGATTAATCTTAGCCTGGTTGTTAGCCTGCTCCGGAGCAGGCTAGCTGCAAAGTGTAAATCTCCATAGTAACTTAATGTAGATTAATTTAGCCTCCCTTCATGCAACCGAGTCAGGGCTAAATTCAGCCAGGATAACTGGAAAATCCCAGCTTAATCCCTTATCTTGCTTTTGTGCAATACCCCTCTGGAAAGCGTCTAATTTGTAAACAAAATGATTTACGCACTAATCCAGCATAAACTCCGGCACAATTTGCATATGTTTAAACTCTCAAGACAGACGTCACATCCCGAAGTTTACAGTAATTGGCTACCGACTGCGTTATTCGCTTGATATTTGCATGAAGTCGAGAACTGCCCAACCTTTTGACGCTCTCGGTCGCTTTCAATGCTTTCTCCAGTCCGCTTCTATTGTTGATTGCTATCAGGACGTGAAGAGAATTTCAACCAGTATTACAAAAAGTGTTTATAAAACAAATTGCCTACCCTACCTTTAATAGACACAGCCGAATCCTTGTCATTTATGAATGAGATCATGTGGCTGTTTGATTCAAGATCGCAATTTTTTAAGGATTAATCGTGCAGCTCCATTGAATCGCCTGCCAGACGATTAAACCAGAACTTGTTGATTTTGATCGATTGGATTGTTGTTAGATTTTCTCTTTTTCTTTGGAGAAACTAAATGCATTTACATTTGTCCTAGTTGCATCTTGTATGCATCTCAAACGGTGTCTTTAGCTTTTGTTCCTCTTTATTTAAGGCACTTTGGATAAATGCATACATTTAAATGTAAGTGTCTGGTCATTTGTCTGATCAGTAAAAATGCATTAAAGGGATGGTTCAGAGTAAAATCAACCTAGGGTCCTTTGCACCATGACCTCGAGCCAAACTCCCCCCCACCAACCCCCAAAGTGACGTCCGGGTTAGCGGTAGCATGAGCCGTCAGGCAAGTGTTATTTAAATAAACTCCTGATGTACTTACAAACTTTCCAATGCCTCGTTTTAGGAGTACAGAACCTATTTGTACGACTGTAGAAGTTTGGTATCATTCTGGGCATTATTAGTGGGGTAATTTACCAGATGCAGCCTTGGATCCATTAGTGCCTGCACTAACCCATCCGGCTGATATCTCTAAATAAGCTCTAACTTTAATAATGTTCGACCAAGGGAAAAAAAGCTTCTGGGGGCGGTTTGACTTGAGGTCATGGTGCAAAGGACCCTAGGTTGATTTTACTCCGAACCATCCCTTTAAGTGACTGTCTGAGTAGAAGCTGTAGCTCTCTCTGTGTTTCAGCAGCAGGTGTGTGTGTGTGTGTGTGTGTTAGTGTTCAGCGCTGGTGTTCTGCTGGATGAACGCCAGTGCTCGGGTTCAGGCGAGTGTCTGTGTTCTGTGTGTTGAACTCCAGCAAACACAACCTCACAGTGAATCACCATCGGCCGGGAATGTGCACTGTGTGACCTCTGCCAGCATCTCGCTCACCTCTCTCTCCCGAGTTCACCATGCCACTTATGAAATCTGTGAAATCTATGTCACTAATGAATATTACAAAAACAAAACAAGGAAAAAATAATTATGTAAATCTTTCTTTACACAATAGGAAATATTTATTGCCCAAAGAAAAGAAAGCTTAAGACTATAAAGTAGGCTATTAGTGTTACATAAAGTAGTTTTTCTGGCAATATTATTTATTAATTTGTTTTAATTAGCAATGATGCACATATACAAAAAATACTGCAGTATATGAGACATTTTAGCCACTGATTTCATAACAATTTAGTACTTTTTTTAATATATAATTCCCATTTTTGCTTTAATGATTCTCATTTGATTCTCATGACTTAACGGCAAATAGTCTATAAATACTTACAATTTAAATCAAGTATCTTTGGTGCATTGCAGTAATTTGAGTGAAATGACAATATGTGACAAAGCTTTGTAAGGGCATCCAAGTTTAGGTGAGTTAAGTAAAGTAGTCTAGTCCGGTTGTGTGAGTTCGGTAAGAACACGGTTGTCACTCGCATAAATAATAGTACAGTGTGTGAACGTTAACGTATTAACGACGTCCGGATTTGTGGCCTTAACACAGGCAACTAAAGGAGACACGGGTGTAAATCATAGCTAACAAATAAGTACCCAAGAAAACTAAACTAAACCGCAGTGAAATACAAGAAACAAAAAGACAACTAAGTCAAACATAATTCAAAATTTCTTTATGTAGTGGGAAATGTATTGCATATAGAAAAGAAAGCCTAATACTATTCATTCTGACATTATTTTATAACAATATTATTTATTTATTTATTTTAATTAAGTTTAGCACTTTTGTGTTTTCATAATTCCCTTTTTTCCAGTAACGATTCATTTGATCACATTCAAATTCATTCACATTCATTTGGGGATATTTGGGATATTTAATTTAATTAATCAATCAACAATACTATTGATCAGCATTACCAAACGTGGACATTTTCCACTAGAAACAAGCATTGATGTATTATTTTAATTTAATACTGTGAAGCTGCTTTGATACAATCTGTATTGTGAAAAGCACTATATAAATAAACTTGACTTGACTTGACTTGATTCTGTTTGTACAGTAAATAGCCTACTACCATAATCTATATGTACGTACTTTACATTCTAAATTCAGCATCTTTCGTGCAGTGCAGTAATTTGAATAAAAAGGCAAATTGTGACAAAAGATTTGTGAGGGAATCCAAGTTTAGGTGAGTATTGAAAAGTCTAATCTGAATATCGGCACTGTACAGTCTAGGCTATAGTCATGCTGATGAAGTTATTATGTCGCCAAAAGAGCCTGAAGTGAATGTGCGTGTGTGTCAGATGATAAGTGTTATATCATGTACATGTCAGTCATGTCCAGCGAGGGCATCGAGGGCATCAAGGGCACTGGAGTGAGTGAACTCGTTGCTGGTACATGTTGATGGCGTGTGTCCGCGTAATCAGCGGCTGCTCAAGGTCACAGTCTCTTACTGGTTTCTCCCGCTGGAAGAACCCCTTTCGGCCTGGACTCTGGAACATAGTAGACTTTGTAGCCATAAACTTGTTATGCTGAATGCTGGATGACAAATAACTCAAGAGTCAACAGCAGGGTTGAGTGTGTGTGACTGCTTTTTTGATTACGGGATCTTTGCATGATGTGCTTCATGGCAAAACTGAGCCCCCATTATTATTAGTGGACACTGGGACAAATAAACAGGTTAAGGTCGGTGTGCGGTGAAACGCTGTTTCTGATTTCATAATGGATGTTCAGGCTCTGCAAATAATGCATTTTAATGCATGAAAAAAATTAAGAAAAGATTATGAAGAACATGTTTAGCAACACATTTCTGGTGTTACTTGGCTGTTAAAAATAATAATTTGGATAATAAATGTTTTAGTAATTCATTCTAAAAGTTTACTAAAATGAAATCTGCCTGAAAACCTCAAACACTTGACATTTTATTTATTTATATTTACAATTGCATACAATTTAAATGATTTCTATAATTGTATTACAGCTTTTGTATATTTATACAAAAATATGCATTAAATAATAATATAAAAAATATATAATTATAAAAATATTATAATTATATATGACAAAATGTATTTTTTTTATTTTATTCTATTATTATTATTTTATTACAATAACTAATTTGCATTGTAATTATTTTAAAATATTAATATCAACAATTATTTATTATATATTTTATATTATTATACAATTGATTTTAATATTATTCAATATTATTTTATAATAATAATAATAATAATAATAATACAGGTGGAAATTAGCAATTGTTGCTATAACCTGGCCCAAGACATATTCTCTTGTTTAACAAGTTTAATGTTTATTTGTGCATTGTCCCTGTTTCAAATAAAATAATTTCCATTCCATTTCCATTCCAATAATAATAATTTTAGCATTATTATTCACATATTTAATATATTTTATTCAGTTATATTTTATTTAATTATAGTTTTATTTTATAATATAATTATTTTTTATTATAATTATCATTTATATTATAATTAAATTGAAAAGCACATGTATTTATATTAAAATTCAAAATGCTATAGAACAAACAAAATGATGTACTAAAGTCCTTATCCAAATTTTTGTTCTCAAAAGACTTTTCAGGCAATTTTAAAAGAAAAAAAAATTGGATTAATCTTTGTTTGTTATTTTAACAAGGTGAAGAGACCTTTGCAAATGTAAATAATCAAATGTTCAAAGTTAATATTGATTTTAACGAACACGTGTAAGTGGTTTAAATCCATTGCCAGATTGATCTAACTGTGGTCTCTGAAGTTCATGATCTAAACCCTGACATTCACATTTGTTTATTATAATAACAGCGATGCCAAAACAAATAAACAAACAAGCAGTGTATTTAAATGACCATTTAATGTTTGTTTTTTTGACATGTCTTAGATTGAGAAAAGGATGAAGTCTCTCTTTCATCTCGTCTTCATCTGATGTTTTTGTTTTTGTCTTTCAGGTTTGTTTTATGCGATTTTTATTCTACAGAGCGAGATGTTACTCAAGCCAGACATTACACAGCAAATTACGGGATTGAATCATGATAGGATGATGGTGATGGGCCAGAACAGAATAACCTCTCTGCTACACCTTCATCTGAAAAACAAACTTGTGTGTCATTGACATTTGCTCTCAGATCAAACCCACTCAAGGGCACAACAGGGTTGTAGCTTTAATCAAACGGCCGCCGAGCTCTGGAGAAACTCATCCAAACATTCCTTTACGAGCATTATGATCTGTCAACAGAACCTGATCAAATAAGTGTTGAATACACAACCACACTGATCTAGGGCAGATTGTATTCAGTTTGTCTCTTTACATGTTGTAATGTTGCATAGACTCAAGGTGCAAAGTTGCAATGACAACAACATGTGCAGACTGTTGGTAAAAGTGTCAAGGGCCATGAAAAAAAGGTTCTTGTACAAATAAACTAGATGTAAAAATGTGTTATTTAAGAGAAGTTAATTGAGGTAGTGTTCCAGCAGAGGGCAGCAAAGCTCGTAATGTTGCAGTTCATTGACACTCCTGTCCTGATCCTTCAGTTATCAGACTATACGAGTGTATTTGACAGTGACCGATAATACAGGTGTATTATACAAATAATTCTTTATAAGTATATATATATATATATATATATATATATATATATATATACACATACATACATACACATATATATGTATATATATATATATATATATATGTATATATATATATTTTCAAAGTGTGAAATCCCGGTATTGTATAAAAATACATTACCTAATTCTATACATTACCTAGGCATTCTATAGAATGCCGGATTACACACTTTGCCGGTAACATATATATATATTGTAAAAAAAGAATATATATATATATATATAAACACATAACTAGTGTATATATACCGTTCAAAAGTTTTAAATTGGTAAGATTTAAATGTTTTAAAAAATATTGTGAAATATTTTTACAATTTAAAACAGCTGTTTTCTATGTGAATATATAGTAAAGTGTAATTTATTCCTGTGATCAAAGCTGAATTTTCAGCATCATTACTCCAGTCTTCAGTGTCACATGATCCTTCAGAAATCATTCTAATATGATGATTTACTGCTCAAGAAACATTTCTAATTAATATCAATGTTGACAACAGTTGTGTATGTGTGTGTGTAAAAAATAATAATAATAAGAAATGTTTCTTGAGCAGCAAATCAGCATATTAAAATGATGTCCTTAAAAAATTAATTAACAATTTTCCAGGCAAAAGCAGCTTTAAAAAAAAAGGAGACTTAAGAATGAATTAATTTACCTTTATTCTATTATAATAAGCCCAGAAATAATCAACAATAAAACCTTATATACAAATCATAGCGAACAGAACAGGTGTTGTGAAGAGCACATGCAGGTCAGAGGATCAGCGGCACATACAGTAATATATCAACGTCAGCAAAGTACAAGAAACATGAAACAAATATACATCCAGTAACAAACCACATGATGTTCCACAGACACAAGAAGAAAAGAAGACAGAAACTGAAATTCATAAGTTAATAATGTCATTTCTTTTAGTACCAGTTTAGCATTATACTGTGCTACAATATTTTCGCTGATTTGATGATTAGTTCACTTTTAAATCGCTTCAGAGTTTTTTCAATTCAAACAAGTGGATATGAAGTACTTAAGTTCAGTCATATAAAAAAGTGAGGGTTAGTTTTTCTGCAATTTTAGTACAATAGCATGTTTCTTAATTTTGCTTAATTCTGCATACTGCAGAAGTAGTATGAGTGGTATGATAATAATGTAATTCCGAACACAGACATAAATCTTTATAAATGGGGCTTGGTTTTCAGTGCAGTGCTGTTGTAAAGAAAAGGAAAGTGAATGAAAGAACTGAGCCTCTCGGGTGGAGAGCAAGAAAGAGACAAAAGTGTTTTTCTTGGATTGATTTGAAGCAAATATTTCCAGTAAGATTGCTGCTCCCTGCTGATTGGTCCTGCAGTTCTTGTCTGGGTCATGTGACTCCTGTGGACGCACATGTGTGAGGCTGAGGAGCAGATGCTGTCCTCTAGAGGTAATCCAGCTCAAGTGCATGACTCAACGCCTCCAGATCCGCCCGGCACGTCACTCGCCAGAACGGCATGTTCTTCTGCAGGACAACACAAAGTAACCAAGTTCAAATTCATTTTAATTCATTCATATATATATATATATATATATATATATATATATATATATATATATATATATATACCAAAACATATAATGGTAGTTGAAATATTTGTCAGAAATATCTTATTTTGTGAAATTATTAGATTTATTGGACCTTTAGACACAATTTTAAATGTTTTTGTTGAGTATCATATTTTATGCATCAGGCTCATATGTGACCCTGGACCACAAAACCAGTCACAAGGGTACATTTCTGGACATTGAGATTTATACATCATCTGTAAGCTGTATAAATAAGCTTTCCATTGACGTATGGTTTGTTATGATAGGACAATGTTCGGCCGAGATACAACTATTGAAAATCTGGAATCTGAGGGTGCAAAAAAATCTAAACATTGAGAAAATCTCCTTTAAAGTTGTGCATTTATGTTGGCGATTGTGCTGCATTCACTCACAAAAATAAATGTTTTTTATATATTTATGGTAGGAAATATCTTCATGGAACATGATCTTTACTTAATATCCTAATGATTTTTGGCATAAAAGAAAAATTGATAATTTTGACCCATACTATGTATTGTTGGCTATTGCCACAAATATACCCGTGCGACTCGTGACTGGTTTTGTGGTCCAGGGTCACAGATAGTCTGATATAGTGAAAATATGGAGCTCAAACTCGAGGTCCAAACTGAGCAAAAACATGCAATTTGGTGCAGATGTTGATGTTTATGAGTCATAAAGTATGGAATTCTGATGCTTGTAATGTAAATCAGTGAGATCTTTATAACACTATAACAAACTACATGCGTACATAACATGATATAACTATCAGTTGTCACTCTATATCTGCCAATAATATACCTTAGTAAGATGACATTTAAATGCTTAGTTTTATGATCAAAGCTCTGTAGTTTTAAAAACATAATGATGATTGAGAGATGAACAACTAAACCTTCCTCAAAAGCCTGATGATCATATTTGATACATTTGTTTTTTCTAAAAAAATGAGGTATGGATAATCAAGTTGCTTCAGTCCAGTAAGTGTTCATCTTGAAATATTACTAACAATATGAAAGTTATTCTTATGTTTACTTTATAAAAATCCGTAAAGATTTCACCACGTGAACCACGAACTGAATTATACTAAAAGGCCTTTTACAAGAACCATAATAAAAATAATTGCATGAAAAACAGCATGATTCCTTCATACCTTCTTGGCGACCGTCTCCTCCTCGACACCGTCTCCTACGACCACGTACACGGCTCGCCGGCCGAACCTCTGAGTCACGCGCTCGAAGCAGCTTTCCTTACCTGGAACAGGCACAACACGTCAACAATTCTGTTCCTAGATCAGGAAAGCTGTGTGAAAGAGGCAGCGAACCTGTTTTGGTGGCGCTGTAGATGTTCTCGATGGGGAACGCTCCTCCCAGGCCGTAGAGAAGCACTTTAGAGAGAGCTGGAATCAGCTGTGTGGTGGTGACCATCACGTTCACACAGTTTGGTCTGAGAAAGGAAACGGGTGTTTGAAAAATTAGTCTTAGGGTGTATTCACACCTGTCTAGTTTGGTCCGGATTTTCTGACTTTTCAGTTTGATCCGAATCAAAATTACAGGTGTGAAACCTCGGACCAAACAGACGAAATTTGGTCAGACGAAAAGAGGTATATGGAAGTAAAATAATGACATATTAACCTTTCAGATTTCACTTATATTTCATATATAGAGATCATCAATCGGCAATCTACTGATATTCCTGCCGTTCCCAGATGTCAAATGTTGAATTTTCTGTCGAATTTGAACCACTGAATTTGTGGAAGTGAATTTGTAAAGCGAAATAAAATGGACCGAAAATTCAGTTGAATATTATAGGTTGTATTTTTAAACAGAATGAACATTTTGGAAGTAAAATCTGAAAGGTGAATATGGATTATTGAATTTTTAATAATGAGAATGTGAGTGAAATGTTTTGAATTGAAATATTCACAGCTTAAATATACAACCATGTTGAATTTCAGTCCATAAAAATGCAAGCCCTGAAAATACAATGCATTAAAATGCAAGCAGGGTTAATGCAATGCATATTTTTTTTGTTTCAAAAACATTTGTCATTTTTTTACTTCCACAGAGGTAGTCTCGGTCCGGATCAAACTGAGCAAAGGTCTGGTTCGTTTCTAGTGTGAACGCATTTTCTGTATGGTTCGGACTTTCAGAACATTTACAGGAAGTTCCGGTGGTTTCCGCAGGATTGCTTGAGTCTTCTCCTCCTTTCCTGCCGGCGACGGTAAAATGTTCGCACGACGAGGACGTTCATTTGGCGAATTTGAACTAGCCTTGAGTATAGCTGGAGCTGCAGGGAGTAATGCCGTAATAATAACAGTATAGTGGGAACGATATGCGTCTGTTCATTCATTCTTGTCAAAGTTCCCCGCCGAATTGACAACACGCTGACGTCAGACGCACGTCCGTTTACAAACCAATCAATGTCAAGATGCAGCCCACATAGATGATGCCGACAGATGATGCAAGTACGTCATGTAAAGTTCGTTAATGCGCTCGCATAATTGCAATGTGAAACCAAACCAAAACTAACCGAATGTATAAAATGGATCAAAACATGAACTTTGGTGCGGACTTTCAGGTGGGAAAACGCCCTTGTGTGTATTCACACCTGTCTTGTTTGGTTCGATTGTATCGAACTCAAGTTCGTTTCCCCCCTTGGTGCGGATCTTTTGGGCAGGTGTGAATACAGCGATCGCAGACCGAACCACCGTACCGAGACCCAGATGAAGAGGTGCTCTCGGTCCGGATCCAATTCCTGTCCAATGAATGGATGACCTTAGCACACGTGTGGTTTTGTTTACAAATTTTGGTTCACTTGCAAAAACGGCAGTGTGAAAGCGAACCGCACCAAACTAAAAAAATCTACATTGTATTTGTATTTGGTCCGGACTAAAGCAAGTGAACTAGCGGACTGTCCTGGTGTGAATACACCCTTAAAGGAGCACTGGTGCAACCACAAATCAAAACGTTGATCTGGAATTCTACAAAGGAATTTCACTGTAAAAATATACAAATTTAGAGCTTTGATGAAGGGGAAAATTTCTAAGGATGCAGCCGAAACCTATACGAATTCGGACAGGCACGGAAAATGAATAACGCATTCTACGGAGCCCCTGAAGGGACATGGTTAGGCTTGCTGTGGTATTTGGTTACATTACAGTACATCAGATTTCACATGTCACGTGACGAGAGTAAAGCTTGGTTTATACTCGCCGCCTCCCCACAAAAATTACGTCATCACGGTGCGGGCGGTCGTGTGTGTTGAGACGCCATTTTGCGTGGTGGTGTGTATGTATGGCAGTTTTTTGTAACTTTGCGCGCGGCTCCGCTTCCAAAGATGCTCGACTTCGAGGCGATTCTGGCCGAGCAGGTCCGTCTGTATCGGCATCTTACATGCACACAGTTTGTGCTTGTCTAAATGAACTGATTACATTTACAAAATGAGCCTACACCAGCAGAAATACGCCTTTTTAAGGAAAATAAAGGTCCATGTTTAATAAACATTTTCATGAAATTGAATAAAAAACGTTTCATTAAATTAGTAAATTGTTGTCTAATTAAGTTTTATACTCATGTTCTCATTTCTATATATTTTGTTGTAATGCCACATGGAATAATCTCAAGGTTTACTGTTTTACACGATTCTTTGGTAGTGTGGGTTTGGTGAAGTCAAGTGTAATAAAAACAAACAATGGCTGCATCCGAAATCACAGACTTCCCTTCTATATAACAGGCTAAAAACAGCAAGTCACAAAAGTAATATGTCTGAATTCACAGTACTCATAAACGAGGAGGAAAAAAGTACCCGGATGACCTACTAGTTCTGGTGAGATTCTGAAGTGTGCATATGATGGACACTTTACTATCCCATGAGGCCACAGGAGAGGACTTGTTTTGTGAAATGGCGGTAAAGCGGCACAACTGATGCTGGAAGGTCACGTGATAATGACAGCATGGTGAATGTAGTACGTCTAGATTACACAAAACATGCTTTTTAGTGGTCGTGAAGTAATTACTTATTCAAAATAAGTACCTACTCAAGAGAGTAAGCCATTTCGGACGCAGCCACTGTCACGAGTGTTGTTTGGGGAGTTTGGGGAGGAGAGCGCAGTAAAGCGGAGGCTTGGCAAAAGTATAATCAAGGCTTAAGGAGAGATGACTGACAGGATGATGGCGGGGGATTTGGTGAGCAACAGATCCTGAGCGTCATTGACAAATATCTTATCTTGTAACGTGTGGTCAGAACCGGCGCTCCCTAAACACAGAGTGCGTGTGATCGCGAATGCAAAACTGAAAGTAAAAAGTGAGTGTGCATTTGAAAACAATTTCAATACCCCACATATTGATAGAGGCTCCCTGATGCTTACATAAAATGATAATAATATCAGTCATCACTCTATATCTGCCTATAATATGTCTTAGTAATTGATATTTAAATGCTTAGTTTTATGATCAAAGCTCTATATTTTAAAACGTATAATGCAATGCACAATGATGATTGAGAGATGAACAATAAAACTTCCTCAGAAGCCTGATGATCATATTTGATACTCGCATTTGTTTTTTTCTAAAAAAAACGATGTATGGATAATCAAGCTGAACCGAATATAATTACCCAACTATACAATTGCGAGAGAATGCAAAAGCATTGAAATATATTTTTTTGTCCTATCTCATATTTTTTCTTCCATCACCATAGAATGGCTTCGGGCACATCCCTAATATCGACTACTTTAATGATGATTTTTGGTTCTTTTTTGAAGCTTGACGGGTTCTGGTCACTACATTGTATGAAGGAAAGCTTAACCTTTCTTCCGTGTTGAGTCAAGGTGCTACGCTTGCCAAGCCTGTTATGTTTGAGTGACACAAAACTGCTGTAAGTTGCTGTAAAATAAGTCTATTGTTAAAAGAATATTCCAGATCCAGTATCAGTGGAATGCTGTGAAAAACAGTTCTCAAAGTTTCTGCTCTTAGACTCTACGGCACGCACATGTCATGTTTATTTCACCTGGATTATTCCTTTCTCAAACTGCGGTGTTTATACCTGGAGTTGATGAGAGCGAGGGCCTTCAGTGCCTGAGTCAGCCACAGATCCGTCAAAACCTCCATCTCCCGCCTCAGCTGAAGCCACTCTTCCCGCTTCGGACTGCCCAGCAAACCTAACATTTACAAAAGCAATTTAAGATCCAACAGAACATCAAACAGAACATTAATACTTAAAAATAAATTGAATTTTCTAAGTCTCATGACCAATGAATTGCAGTGATTTTACAGGGTTGTTTGACAAAGTCGAACATAAAATCAGTGTATTGAGTGACTCGCTGCTTTTATAAAACAACAACAGTTAAGGTCCTTTCACACTGGACACGGTTTTGACGTACGAATAATTCGCGCGATGGTTTTATTTTTTGATCAGCTGTTTGTGTAATGAGTGCTTCCACACCGAACGCGAATGTGCTGCGGCGAAAAAACGACTTTTATTTTTTTCACTTCGATGTCGATTTTTTTTTACTTTTGCGGCGACAGAAAAGGCTTCAGCCAATCACAAACTACAAGGACAATGATTTGAAAGACAATGTGTGGCGTAGCATTGACAACCAACTTGGTTATCACGACTGTGAGTGTGTTGTGTGATAGTTTTAGTCGTTGTATAGTCCTGTGCTGTGTAGGCTAGCAGGCTAAACTACATTTGGGACTGAAAGCTAACACCATTATCGTCAAAGATAGAGACAGAGATTGTGTTTACTTTGAACATGTAACAAAATGTAGTGAGACTATTTAGGGCTGCTTTTAGTATACTATACATTCTTTGTGTGATATCTACTAGGGATGTCCCGATCCGATCATGTGATTGGAAATCGGGCCCGATCACGTGTTTTCAGACTCGATCGGAATCGGACGTTACCTCCCGATCAGGACTCGGATATATATGTATTTAACACATCTATAGTTATGCGGTGGCACAGAGTTACGCCGGTTTCACACTGCACGCGTTATTAGAGTGTAAGCAGCGCAGGAGCAGTGCGTATGGTGAGCAGGAGCAGGACACGCACGTTTTGCTTTCACACTGGCAGCGTTTGTCACGCGCGGCTGAACCGTGGGTTGTGTACAGACAGAGTACTCTATAATGGATAAGTTGGCATTGCTTTTTTTCGTTTTCAAATACATTTAAGAGAAAAGACTTGTCAAGAAGCTTATTTTATTAATAATTTCATATAACTTTTGGTTCATCTTTGTTTTTATTGTTCTGGCAACAAGTTTGTTTTTGGACATTTGTTTTCTTTTTAAATTGCTGTTGGTCATTTGATTGACTGTTTAAAACACAATAGATATCATCAATGCACTTTTTGGATAAAACTGCGGTGTATTTTGGCCATGATCAATGTATTGTCACTTTAATTCAGCAAAAGCGGCGCAGCAAAAATAGACTCGGCGCCGAAACGATCGCGGCACTCCTGCTCTGCTCTGCTACGCACTGCCGCGCCACCTCTGCGTGCGGTGTGAATGCTCTAAAGCCTGGTTTAATCTGTTAACATGGGCGGCGAAAAAAATACGCGTTGCACGCTCTGTTTTAACAGTGCAGTGTGAAACTGGCGTAAGAGTTAGGAGTGCAGTTCCTAAAAGCACATTACTGGCTTTGCAAATACTGTGGCACTTTTATTTTTTATTTGTTTATGCCTGCCGGGTATTTTAAGTTGAGATTTGTTTATATATTAGACTTTTTAATATTTACTGTTGCACTAAGTCCAAAAGTGAAGAATTTAATTATTACTTGATTGTTCAAGCTACCTCACAGAAGTGCTCTGTTTGTTAACAGAGTTGTTGAATGTTAAAAAAAAAAAAAAAAAAAAAAAAAGGAACATCCTGGATCTGTTTTTTTGCCCTTCTTTATTCTTTTTTTATGTATTAAGTATCGGATCGGGACTCGGTATCGGCAGATACTCAAAATCAAATGACTCGGACTCGGACTCGAGGGCAAAAAAACCTGACATCCCTAATATCTACAGTTTCTAGTCGAATGATTGTAACTTGTTACTTCGTGTGTTACATGTAATGTGTATTGACGTTACAAAACGCACTGTGTTTAGTTGAAGACGCAAAAAAACTGGAAAAACCTCAGGGACAGCTCTGTGAGAAAAAGGAGAGAGGAAAAGGAAACTAAAAGTGGACATTAGCATACTCCCCAAAACCTTCTTTTCTGTCTTTTAAATAAAATGAAAAGCTCGTCTTCACTGGATGATGATGATGATGATGAAGTGTCCATGTTTTCTCAGCTGTCGGCGCGAAAGTTTTGGAATGTTGAAGCTCTGAACATCACAGACGTCGCAAATTCGCGTTGCGGCTGATGTGAATGGTTTTGACGCGAACTATTCGCTTTTTCATTTCGCTTTTTCGTTACGCTTCCGGTGTGAAAGGGCCTTAATATGAGGAAAAACACCAATGTACAATAAATCATGTACAATAAAACTACAGGCACTTTTATGTTCTGGCGTTGACTGACTGATTTATTTTTTATTAAAATTAGAAATTTCATACATTTTTATTTTTGTTATATGAAGGTCACATTAAAAGTGCATTGAAAACTTTTTTTACCATGCTTTCATCAATTATTTTTTTCCCGTTATTTCAAAGAACTGAAAATCCACAATAAAAAAATATATATTTTTTTTTACCTTAATGATAAACCATTTGAATATTCATCTTTAAATTAATAAATAGTGAACTAAATATTAAACATATTAAATATATTATATAAGCATATTTAAAACTAAATATATTAACAATTTTGCTCTCATTAAGAATAAAAGGCTATTGAACTATATTGATTTCTGCAAGAATTATTAACAATAATATTATTATTTCTTGATATGATTAATGTTGTCAATATACTATATTATTATTATTATATCATAATAATACAATTAATAATATAAATTATTATTCTTACAACTGCTTCTTTTACTATTTTTTATTATAATTTTCCACCTAGTAATAATCTTTAGCCTGACTGTCCAGTGTTTGCAGTTGATGCATTATCATAGACACCAGCTGACGTGCGGTTACAGGTGTTTGTCCTACTTCAGCTATTTTACAACGGCTTCCAACGTGTTTCAGCCAATCAGGTTTCAGAAGAGGAACTATCTGTTTTAGAATAGACATTTCAGGCCCTGATTACCCTCGTAGTCCGAGCTGTTCTCACCTCCTACGTTGTTCTTGTATGTGTTGTAGATCTCTTTGACCCGCCGGTAGCGGAAGGCGAGCTTCCTCATCCAGTCGACCCCGCCGTGAACACCTGAGCCCAAGCAGAGCGTGCCTCCACCTGCGGGACTCTGGAAGCCGTCTGTGCCGAAGTTATACGTGCTGCAAGTCCAGACACACACACGCTCAGCTTACATCCGCTATACACACCAAAACATTATGATATCTCCTAACATGCTCCTAAAAGTGAGATTAATATCCATCGTAAATTGTCTGGAACCAGGGCGAGGGTCTGCCTCCAAACTGGGATTAGAGACTATAATGTTTTATAACCAGGACGTCAGCACAGCATTATGAGAATTCTATCATTATTTACTCACCATGTCATTTCACAAAAAGAAAATGAAAGAAATATTCCTGATGCTTTTTCATATAGCATAATTTCTTAGTAAATAAATAAAAAATGCATTAGAAAAAAACAGAATATTTGGGATATAGGAATGGGATATTTTGAGTTAAAATCAATAAAAAAAATGTTTTTTTAAATAAAACATGTTCACTAAATCATATAGACTGATTTTAGTATTTTTTTTGGAGAGTGTTTTTGTACTTTTGCAGCTTTTTGAAAAATATTCCTGCTGCTTTTTCATATTGTATCAGTTCACACGACATAAATAAATAGATTAAAAAAAAAGAAAAATCAATAAATTGAAATATGATATTTTGAGTAAAAATCTATACAAGATTATAAAATAAACTAAAATAAAAGATGTTTACTAAATCATATAGACTGCTTTTATTGTTTTTTTGAGTATTTTTGTACTTTTGGAGCTTTATGGAATATTTATATAGCACCAGTTCATAGTAAATAAATTATTAGACTGAAAAAAAAGTTTTGGACAAGATGGTTAGTAAATAATGACAGATATTTCATTTTCTAGAGGACTGTGCTTTAATATTCTGAGGACATGCTGTTAAACGTGTGATTAATGTCCATCATAAAGAGTCTGGAAGCAGAAATTGAGAAACCATGATAAATTCTCTTTAATACTCAACATGTCAGTAGCATGCATTATGTGAAGAAAAGGATCCCTTTATGGCACATAATATGGATTTTATTAGAAATGCTCACTTGGCTAGATGAAGGAAAGTCATACCTCAAGTCCTGCCCATTGTCATCCGAGGCCACATCATCGATGTGAACTTGGTCACATTCCTGGGAAATGAAGGGAAAGCAGATATGCATGAGGTGTATATGTTTCAGTGGAGTGATGTACTGTGTACAGACAGGTTCACCCGCCGCCGAGCCTCGGGGAACGACGCTGAGCGAGACTGAAATATTAAAAAAGGCGAACAACAGAAAAGCAGGAACAGGCCACTGACGCAAGACATCCAGGCGCCTTTAACACCGGAGGGTAAAATATCAGAAAGATGGCAGACAGAACCTCGCCATCTAAACCCGATATCGTACGTTCATTAACGCTGCGCATTAGCCGTTGTCTTGGCCGAGTTCACGCGTACGACTGCCAGTGTACACGAATTACGCTGGTCGATGCATGAGATGAACATCTGCTCTTTACTTGAGATCATTAGTGTGCTTCTCCGTGTTGATTTAGCGATACATAACACGTGTAAATTTGATAAAGATTTGGATTCGCTTAGTCTTACAAACTGAATTACGCTAATCAATGCAAAACAATTACTAAGCCTTTAGCACTGACTAAAGCTCATGCTCTCCTATTGTTTTCATATTTTCACAGATATGCCTCATGTTTAATATCATAATGCGGACCTCCCACTGACTTCAGTTTTTATTAAATGAATAATTCGATTTTTTCACTTTACGCACATCTACTACATTTTCTGTTGGAAATATAAGCCAAATGATACTTGTTTGATTGTTTTTAGTCAATTGCTCTTTGGTTGTTCGGGTGGATTCCTTCTTCTACGTTCTTCTATTTTATTATTTATGGTCATGCATGAAATTTGTTTTCCAACCACCTATCTCTGATATTAATCACCCATCCTAAATATTTAGCTTTTCACCATTGAACTATTCTGCTTCCTTACAAGACTTTTTCTGATTAATTAAAGCTTTAAATGAGCAAGTTAGGCCATCAATCCCGCCTGTGTTTCTAAGCGCTGCAGTTGTTTTGCCCGCGGCATCTCTCTGTTCCCCAGCTGACAAACAGATTTGAATGCCGAAAGATTCCTTGGACTATTTGAGGGCGAGTCCAGGGAAAACAGAAGAAGAGGGAAGGGGCTGTGATTAAGACCTGTGCCCTCCACCCCTGAGCTGTTGTTCCTCCCCGGGACAAATCTTCTTTTCAGTGTTGGCCACACACCCCTACTTAAACACTCAAATGTTGTCATTTTTTGCACCGCCTCCTCGAAAGCTTTGAAAGAATCTAATCCCTCCTTTCTTCATGCAGAGGGCAAACTGAGGTCTTTCTCTCACACACTGACTCTGCATTTACTGTCAGGACTGTTGAACAAACTCTTTAATATCCTCAATTTACTTTTTTTGTGAGTGTGTGTGTGTGTGTGTGTG
Organism: Abramis brama; assembly: GCF_963993115.1. Classification (NCBI taxonomy): domain Eukaryota; kingdom Metazoa; phylum Chordata; class Actinopteri; order Cypriniformes; family Leuciscidae; genus Abramis; species Abramis brama. Next base: position 3,087,337 of record NC_139973.1, on the reverse strand, counting down.
TGTGTGAGAAGGTTTACCAGTCATAAATATTTCTTACCACCCATGAACCTGTATTTTGCATCATAAACACAAAATACAGGTTCAATTATTACTTTAATTTAGCAACTGATGTTTATAATTCTACAAAAGATTTGATTTCACATAAATGCTGTTCTTTCGAACTTTCTAACCGAAAATATATCTCGCTTTCCACAAAAATATTGTAAAAAGTATTTCAACATTGATAATGATCAGAAATTCTTGAGCAGCAAATCATCATATTAGAATGATTTCTGAAGGATCATGTGACACTGAAGACTGGAGTAATGATGCTGAAAATTCAGCTTTGATCACAGGAATAAATTACATTTTGAAACTTTAATCACATAGATAATCTGTTTTAGATTGCAATAATATTTGACAATATTACAGTTTTAATGTATTTTTTGATTCAAATAAATGCAGCCTTGGTGAGCAGTTTTTTTTTTTTTTTTACCAACCTCAAACTTTTGAATTTGTAATGGTAGTGAAATATATATATATATATATATGAAGAGTTCAGATGCAAAAGCCTCTAAGTGCCATCTGAAATTTTCTTCTAGAATGATCATTTTGATCAAGCTGGTATATTTAAGTTCAGTAATTTCACTTAAATGGCAATGAAAATGACCTATTGACCTTTTGCATCTGAACTCTTCATATATAATGACAGTCATGGATCCAGGATTTTTTAAAAGCAGGGGCCACCGTTTACAGAGAGGGACCAAGTTTAACTCTCAAGTCATGCACAATTCTTAAATTAATAAGTTTTGCATACATTTGACCTCTATGCTTTGCTGCAGGTTCCAGCGCTTTAAAGCCCTGAGTTCAAGCACTTTCTGGATACAGAGTTTCTTTGAAGCACTTCCAGGATTTAGAAACTACTACAATAACAGCGTAAATATTTCCATATTTTATTTTTTCTTCATCAAGAGTAACGCACGTATCCTCCACTCGCACCTGTTTTAGAGATAAACCGCACACTCTTGTTTTAGCAGAAGGCTTTGTCAAGTAGGTTCAACTGTGTTAGTTAAAGAGCGCAAACTTTATCATTCGATTGAACATCTTGCGCCATCCATGCAATAAACACACATCTTTAAATTATGTTTGCGTGGGTTGAATTGACGTAGATCAGCGATGATTGACAGAGCAGGGGCCAATCAGATTTCAGCTGGATTGACAGGTATTCTTACAGGTGCAGATTTAGACCAATAAGAGAAGTTTATTATATGGCTCTCTGGAATACTTGGTTCTGATTGGTCAATCACAGCATTCTGCTGCAAATATTATATTTTTTTTTTTAATGAACCGAGCATCAACTTTTGTGCTAGTTTCATGTCTCATACCACTCTGTGCTCTCTTTCTTCTTACATTATGAAATAATTTACCTGTATTTTTATAACTGACACAATGGCTTTAACAATCCCAAGTGGTTTCGCTCACCTCCAGGTCGTTGAAAAACAGACGTGAATCGGCCAAGTTGAAGATCATCTCCTCCATCCACAAACCCAGAGAAACAGCCTTGCCGGAGTCCTGGATCAAAACATAAACAAGACGTCAAATTAGTTTTCATACCTGGTTTGAACTTTGCGCATGAGTGATAAGTGATGATTATATCATCTCACTCATCTCATAGGAGCGTGCGGTATAACAGGTTTTTTGTCTGACAAGAATGCTGATCACTCCGCGCACTCATTGTGGTTTTAATCAGAAACATGTCAAACTACAGCTATTTCTTTTTCTCTCTTGTTTTCTCTTCGTTCTGTAGGTGTAGCCACATGCTAACATAAGCTAAGGCATTGTGCGCCACTAGCTAACAGGCGGCGTTTGGCAGTTCATCAAGCTACAGGTGTCAGCCAGAGGTTAGTGTCAGATTAACTGCGAGTTTGTCCTGCTTTAATTAAGATAATAACCCATAATCTACCGCCATGAATGGACGACTTTATTACAGGAGGCAGTCAAGCGCAGAATAATGGATGTACCACCAATGAACATTTCAGAATGGGTTTTTAGGAAGGACTGTAATAAAAGTTACGACATATGGGAAAACAAAAACATACTTTTTTCTGGCCAACATGTTGTAACTTTTTGTTTCAACAGTCGAAACTTATTGTGAATATATGATTGAAATTCTAATTTTCAAAATGAAATTATTTCAAAATGTACATCAGCAAGCTCATGTATAAATGTACGATCAAAACTATGGGAAAATACAAAAGAAATGTAATGTGTGTGTGATTTTATTAATAATATAAATTATTATATATATTACATGTTATAAAAATGATTCATTATCTATCTATCTATCTATCTATAATAATAATATAAATTATATATATTATAAAAAAATTCATTCTTCATTCTTTTTTGTTTACATTATATATATATATATATATATATATATATATATATATATATACACACACACACACACACACACACACACACACACACACACATATATATATAATAAATTATATATATAAATTATACAAGTTATATATATTTTTATTTATTTATTATAATTTTTTGGGGGGGCCATAAATGATTAGGATAATTTGGACTTTAACTTTAGGTGCACATTGAGATGTTAAGTTATGTGTGTATACATATTGACCAAGGATAATTGACATGTCGAATGGTAAAGAGACTCCAGTTACCTCTGACGTTCACCTCCGCTTAAAAAAACACATTAGAAGACGGGCGTCTTTCAGCACTCAGAGTGGTTTTGTACTCGGTAGGTCGAGCCTTGCTGTGGGCCAATCACAGCTCAAACAGGCTGTTTACAGTGATGGGCTTGTGGTGTTGACAAAGTACGAATAAAAAGAAAAGCCAGTTAAATATCATGTTACTTAAAGATGCGAAATCTGAGCCAATGCAATCGCGGCTCTTTGTCAGACGGTAAGCGGCTTTGTCATGACACACATCAAACTTGTTCCTATTTTACTGGATGTTTTCTTTGATTTTTTCTATCTCCAGCGGATTCCTGCTCGAGTAATACGCTATTTTGGAGTCTTTTTCCTGGATCTGAAATTAGACACATTAGTCACGGTAACATTTCTGCAGTCCTCAAAAAGAAACTCCAAAAGAGCTGCGCTCTCGAGACGGCCAGGCGTTTCTCAGAGTCTCTTATGTGTCACGTCAAATCCGCAAGGGATCGTGGGAATTCAAAATAGATTGCGGGCCAAGAAAAAGAAACATGACCATTGTTTCCTCATCAGCTGCCTGGAGATTGCGTAGAAGTTCATGTGGCGTCAATCAAATCAGAGCGGCCAAATAACAAGAGCGCTTGACTGGAGCTTCATTATATCTTTCACTGTTCATTTCATTCTTCCACGTTTAGTTTCTTACTCTAAAACAGCTGTGGAACCATATTTATTTACTGGGAAAATAGATTGAATGCTTAAATGCAGTTCATTTGAACTTTTTACTCATCAAAGAGTACTGAAAAAATGTCTTTCTTTACAGTACTTTTGATCAAATAAATGCTTCTTTCTTCCCGACCCCCAATGCTTGACCAGGATGTATGTGTGTGTGTGTGTGTGTGTGTATGAAGATTGCATTTATTTGACAAAAAATACTATAAAATAAAATTGAGTGAGATATAAAAAAATAATTACATATATATATATATATATATATATATATATATATATATATATATATATATATAAAATAAAATATATATATGTATATATATATGTATGTATGTATATATGTGTGTGTGTGTGTATATGTATATGTATATATTTTTTTTTTATTATTATTATTTATTTATATCTCACTCTATTTTATTTGCATTATAAATGCATAATAAATGCAATCTTAATATACACACACACACACACATACATCCTACATACACATACATACATACATGATAGTTGAATTTACAGCCCAAAAACCTCAATAAAACAGAGTATTGTCTTGTGAAGCAGAACTAAACAGTGTAAAGTGAAGTGGTGCGAGTGGAGGAACTGGTTTGTACCTTGCCGAAGCGTGTGGAAAATGTCCCTGTGAGGAGCGAGTGGAAAATGATGATGGTCTCATCCAGGTCCCAAATAAACACTCTCTACACACACACACACACACACACGATGAGCATGAGCACAAATATAATCTGCTTACTAGTCAAGAAAAGTATTTACACCAAAACACTGCATAATATCTCAATGTTGTGTTTATAAAAACGTCTGATAATTATAGTCAGTTCATCCACATTTCACAGCTTAAGGGCAAACGCTCTATTCCTCATATCACATTACATGTTGTGCAGAAACATATTTCCAGTTCTTTTGTCTGGTAATTAAATACTTATTACTTACTTCTGTATATTTTAATATTCAATGTATTGCAACAGAGCTAAAGCAAAGAAAACACAAATTTATTTCAGTCTGCTGTTGTTCAAAGCATGTATGACTTTGAGATAAGCTTTTAAACTTTTATTGCGCTTTTTTAATTTTTTTATCAGTCCATTGTATGAAAAAGACAGATTGGAGATTTGGCTTGTTAAACATGCATCTGGAAGAAAGTCATACAGGTTTGGACCGACACAAGGGTGAGTAAATGATGATGGAAGATTAATCTAAGGTGAACTATCCCTTTAAGTTATGATGAGGATGTTGCCAGACATCATTGCACAACTGGACTGTTGGATGTGAAGGTTGTGCCTGCGGTGCGGAGCGCAGGAATGTTAATGAAAGACGTTGTGTAAGGGACACCGAGAATGCCAGCATCTGTACCTCGATGTCAGAGTCCAGAGGGGGTCCGGGGTCACTGGCCCGTTTCCGGCCCCTGAGCTTCACATCCGAACCGCGTCTCGCCGGAGCGCCGTCCTGGTCCTTTCCTGGAGTCGGAGGAGTCGTGGGAGCGTGGTACTCTGCTGGTGCACACACACACACACACGCGCACGTGACGACGTTGTTTAAATAGAGACATACAGTCAAATCAAAAATTATTCAGACACCAGATATCATTTTTGATATTTTTTTACTAGTGTGTGCAGGACACTATAGTTCATTAATGTAAGTGAGGATAGCAAAATAAAGTAAACTGTGACATATTATACACTAAAAGTCTTCATACAGTGACTACCAGTAACATTTATACAAATTTGGGACCACAAATGTATTCAGAAACTTTGACCTGAGCATGTTTTGCTGAAGTGTGTTTTCTTTAATTGCTAATGCTCTTTTTACACACAGACTGAACAAAATGAAGCATTGCTTGGTGATTGGTTGAGCTAAACTGGTATTATGTAATTGTGTAGTTAAATTTAACAGCTGACAGATATTCAACATAATTCATGTGTGAGACAGTCTAACAGAAGGACGGACAAAACCAGTCAAATATCAACTGAGTTCTTGTCATATTTTATTACCATTGTCTAAACTATAGCGAATAAACTGTGATAATGTGAGAAATGTTGAAGGTGTCTGAATACATTTTGGTTTGACTATACAACCAAATATCTGAATAGCAAAGCAAATGTTAGCAATATTGAATTAAATACTGAAATACATCACATAATGTCAAATGCAAACTTTTTAAAATGACACAGCATAATTTGGTTATGTTAATATTTTGTAGTATTTATTTAACATATTGAAACATACTTTGCTTTATATTCAAATGACATATATAAGGAGACATATAGTCAAAAATCTGGATATGAAAGCAACTTCAACTTTAATTTCAAGTTTTTTTTAAAACATATTTTATGTAACTTTTTAATAATATTTGTAATCGTTTTTCCTATATATTGACCATTATTCTCAAATTACATATATATATATATAAAGACATATTAATAAATCTGGATATTTACGCAGCAATATATACATTTCATATTTTTTTCCTTACTGTGTTTTTAATAGTATTTTCACAAGTGTCCCCAATATATAATATAGTATGTTAATCAGCCTCCTCATTTCTCTCCATAGGGCTCACCTGTGTGGGATTCTGGGCTGTGATTGGTCGATACAGCGGGATGGTCTGTGTGCTGATAGGGTATCGCCGTGGTGATGGCAGAGGGTGTGATGTTGCTGCTGGTGATGTACGGGCTGTTGTAGTGTGTGTTGTAGTATGGAGAATATTGACTTTGGCTGTAGCTAGAGTATGTTGAGAAATCCTGATGGAGACAATGACATGAATGAATAACCTCAAGACAACTATATATGTTTTATGTCTCATTTTTTTAATTCAAGTCCATCTAAACCCTACTGTGGCAGTATCTTGGTTCACTGATGGTTGTCTGATTACAAAATTCATAACAACTCCATTTTGGTAATACTTTACAAAAAAGTCCCATTGCTTAACATTAGTTAATGCATTAATTAACAATGAACAATACATTTGTTACAGCATTTATTAATTTTTGTTAATGTTAGTTGATAAAAATACAACTGTTCATTGTTAGTTAATGTCAGCTCAGGTCTATTAATAAATATTAGCTAATATTGAAATATACATTAAGTATGATTAATAAATTCTTCAGAAGTACTTTTCATTGTTAGTTCATGTTAACATATATAGGGAGACAAAATCTGGATATTAAAGCAGATTTCAGATATTAAAGCAACTTAAAAAAATATTTTTGTTTTAACAGTTTTAACAGTTTACAAGTTGGTAGTATTTTTTCAAATTTTCATACAACTTTTTCATAATATTATTAATAGTATTTTAATAAGTATTCCCTATATATTGACCTTTATTCCCAAAATTACATATATATAGAGAGATACAGTAAAAAATATTGGATATATATTAACGCATGTTACGCAGCTATTTATATATATATATATTATAGATTAATATATTCCTCAGTATTTTACTTTTTCCTTACTATTTAATGTAAAGTGTTTTAAAAAAAATGTTTTAAAGACAAATATCTAAACAATGAGATACATTGACTTGAGAAGCAAAAAAATAAATAAAAAATTTTCTAAATAAAAAATTAAGTTAAAATTTTTACTTAATTCAAAGAGAAAACAAGATAATTTTTTTCTGGCCCAATTCTTTTTTTGAAGCAAAAACTCTTAATTTGGATAAGCAAACAATTCACGTTGGTTCTCAAGTTAATGTATCTTGATTTAAGAATGTTTAGATATTTGTACTGGAAACAAGACAAAAATACTTAAGTGAAACTGTAATATATATATAAAGAGATAATTTTATAATTATGATATATTGTAGCCATGTGACTCTTCTGGCGAAGGGCACAACGGTATATCACAGGGGTGGTTGTAGTCCATCAGTGAAGGCTTTCCTAATTTGACCCACCTGTTGTGTGGCACTGAATGGCGTTGAGCCGGTGATGCTGTTTGCACCCTGGAAAATTCCAGAAGAAATGCTGCCGCCTGGAAAAGAAGCACAAAGCTAGTTTAAGAGCGTACTTCGAGCTGACTGTGGTAAAGACTGGCCCTGACGCATCCAACACAAACACAGCGCAGGAAACACGACAGGCAGCGGCTGGTGAAATATAGACACGTTTAAAGCGCTCACAGAAAGTGTGCATGATTTATGACTCTGAGAACAGTTCAGGTGGAGCCGAGAGCAAATCCGCTATCGGACGTCCAGGGCCGGAATGCCTTTCTCCAGACCCGTCTAGTTCCCTTTCTTCTGTCTCTTTCCCTTCACATCCACGCTCGCTCTCTTTCTGAAACCTGCCCTAGATAAACGACTCTGTCAAAACAGCACCAAATCTCGGAGGAAGCAAACGAAAGGTCTTCAAAGGGGGAGGGAGACGTGGGCGAACGCGTCTCTGATTTTCTCCACAGCGGTGAAACGCGAGGACCTTTGGCACCCAGAGAAGGGTTATTTATTTCATGCTACAGCGGGTCTCCTGTTGGAATCCGCCAATAAATCAAACGAGACCGGCGAGATGTAGCGCGAGACGTAGTAACCGCGTTTTCCCAGACCCATTAGAAATCCATCCATTTCACGAGCAGACAATTTTACAGGAAATGATGTCTCGGGGCGCTTATGAATTACAGTAAATCACTATAATACCTAATAGATTATCTGCTATAGCACTAATAACTCATTGATTATGCTAATTGGACAGACAGGAAGTAGATGTCATGTGACTTTGTGTGTCTCTATGTCTGTGGCTCACTATTTGCACACACACACAACTTCACAAGAGATCATGTTTTTGAAAGAAGTCTCTCATTAAAGCTCACCAAGGCTGGATTTATTTGATCAAAAAACAGTAGAAATTGTAATATTGTTTTTCCAGGATTTTTTGATTAATAGAAAGATTGAATAATGCTATTTATTTGAAATAGAAATCTTTTGTAATACTATATATGTCTTTAATGTCATTTTTGATCAATTTAATGTGCCCTTGCTGAATAAAATATCGATTTCTTTCCAATGAAATGATATATTGTGACTGACTGCTTTCAAGCACCGAATGGACAGAAAGGGGTATAGAAGCATTGGCAGTTCATGATACATGCACACTATATTTCACGTCTTCAGAAGTCAGATTATGAACAGACTGATATTCGAGTCAATATTCGATTTAGCGAATAATGATTTAAATTTAGTCTGATTGTTTAGTCTGATAGTCTAACCCCAGTGTTATTTTATTAATATTTCAACAATATTTTAAATGAACTTTTATTTAAAAAAAATATATATATTTAATTTAATTTAATTTTAGTTCAATTTTTTGTAATTTTGCTGTGTGCTTTTGTAAAAAAAAAATTTTGTTTGTTTATTTTTTACAATTTAGGTTTAATTCATTATTTCAGTTTTAATTCATTTTCATTTATTTCCGTTTAGTCATTTTAGTGCTTCAACTTAAACTTTTTTAAATTAGTTGCAAAGGCAATATTTCTAATACATAGAAATACTATTCTAATACATTCTAGCAATACATTCTAATACGTTGAATTTTAGTTTTTTATCTAATACATATTTCAGCTTTATTTCATTTAACAAATACGTTTTTTTTAAATAGTTTTAGTAATAGTAATATAATTTAATAAATGAGAATAACCTCACAATAGTCTTCCAAAAAGCTATAATATGTTTTTTAGAAAACTTTAGGTTACACTTAATTTTGGTGTTTCATTTTAGACATTCTTACTATAAGGATCTTTGCAACTACATGTTAACTAACTCTCATTAGAGTATTAGTAAACTGGGTAACACTCTATTTTACAGTGTCCTTGTTACATATGTTACATGTACTTACCATAGTATTAACAGTAAATTATGCATAATTACATGCAACTAACCCTCAACCAAACCCTAATCCTACCCTAACCCTATAGTAAGTACGTGTAGTTGCTTAATATTACTCAGTACTTAAATATATAATTACACTGTAACACTGACACCTTAAAATAAAGTGTAACCGTAAACTGTTAGTAGACTGTAAGGTTTTAGGGCTCAGGTTAGTAGAATAAGTTGACATGTAGTTGCAAAGTTTGGTTACACTTTATTTTAAGGTGTCAGTGTTACAGTGTAATTATATATTTAAGTACTGAGTAATAATAATTAACTACATGTACTTACTATAGGATTAGGATTAGGAATAGGGGTTGGTTTAGGGTTAGTTGCATGTAATTCATTACTACAGTAACTACTACATGTAACACGTTTAACGAACACTGTAAAATACAGTGTTACCTAAAGTTACTCATAGTCAATAGAAAGTCTGTTGGTGGAGCAAACTTAATAAAAAAAGTGTTACCAAACTTAATATAGTACATTTATGTTGCTTTTTTGTCCTTTTAGGATGTTATGTTCATCATATGCTTCCACAGCAGGAAAAAAACAACTTCAATTTTCTTCAAAGCGCGCGAGTAAATGATGATGACTAGTAAATGATTCGATTCCTTTAAACCTGAAAACGTGCCTAGTGCCACTTCACCTTTGACCTTGACCGAGAGCGGTCAATTTCACACTGCGGTGGCAAAATCAGGACTGCGGGCAGAAGAGGGGTGTGTGACTGCGATCCGACGCTCAGATCCCGTCTGACACACACTCCCACACAAACACACTCCTCCAATGGCCAGCGTGTTGTGGAAGGGAACGGAGAAAGGTTCTGACCTTCTGAGAGAACGAGAGAGACGCCTGACGCCAGAGCCCAGACCGCGGATAATGGGGAACAGGTGTGTGTGTGTGTGTGTGTGTGTGTGTTGGGGGTTTTTGGGATCGACTGTAGATGCTTAAAAATCTGTGTGTGTGTGTTTGTGGGGATTTTGCTAATTATCCAACAAACATAGATGTTCAAAAACGTGTATTTGTTTATAGGCGATATCAGCAAAAATATTATAATGTTCTGGTTGATAATATTTATTAAATGACTTTTGGGAGATTCGGTCAGTCATGTTTGTATAATGATGCTATACTGTATAATGCTTTTAATAATATATATTGCTGACTATTCAGCAAGCAGTTTCTGTGCTATTTAGTCTCACACTCTTTTTCTTCTGTCATAGTCCTGATCTCCATGTCTGGGTTATTTTCTGCGATAAAGCTGTCTGTTAATTATCTCTTACATCTACTAATATACACTATGGTGGAATAGTGTGGGGACAGAGTTTTTATTTTTTAAGAATTTTATACTTTTATTAAGGACACTTAAGAGTGAGCCTAACGACACGTATAATGTTACGAAAGATTTCGGTTTCAAATGAATGCTGTTCTTTTGGAATTTCCATTCAGAAATCTATCACAGTTTCCACAAAAATATGAAGCAGCACAATTGTGTTCAAAATTATTAATAATCAGAAATGTTTCTTGAGCATCAAATCATCATATCAGAATGATTTCTGAAGGATCATGTGACACTGAAGACTGGAGTAATGATGCTGAAAATTCAGCTTTGATCACAGGAGTAAATTACACTTTACTGTATATTCACATAGAAAACAGCTATTTTAAATTGTAATAATATTTCATAATATTTTAGTTTTTACTGTATTTTTGATCAAATAAATGCAGCCTTGGTGAACAGAAGAGACTTCTTTCAAAGACATTAAATAAATCTTACCGACCCCAAACTTTTGAACGGTAGTGTGCACATTTTTATGGAAAAGTCATTAAAAAACTAGATATTAATATTTGCTTTTTAGATTGCAAAGTAAAGCTGGGCCTATCACGAGTATTTTAATTGTTTTTGTTTGTTCTTTTGAACAGTCATGTAAATTACAACAACAAAAATAAATTAATAATAATTGAAGAATATATATTTTATTCCTAATAAAAAGCTTTTTTGCCAGTAGTTAAAAGTTAACTAATTAAAGAACAAGCACTAGTAGGAACGCTTGACAGCCTTTTCAAAAAAAGAAAAACAAACATTTAGTCCTTGTCCACTTAGCGTTCACATTGGCATTTTAAACACTGGACCTAAAGGCATAGGGATATGTTCACAACCTGATTGGTCAGCTTTTATGAAATATATTTAGCAATAGAACTTCATCTAAAACAATGCTGTGTTCTGGGATAAATGCGCTAGTTGTATGTGCGTTGCTACATATGATGGTATTCTGACCAGCTGAGAACTCATGAAGAGCTTATAAAGAGTCAAAACAGCATCAGGAATCCCTGATTTCTATGATCAGAAAAAACAGCAATGATTGAGCATTCTGTCCATTTTAGTGTCGCATCTTGTGGCATCATGTCCTGTTTTTGGTTCGTTTACATGTCTCTGGTGTGTGTTGCGTTCATATTTCATTCGAACCACACCAGAGTTGTTTAGAAGCGGAGCGAGACTCATCTCATCAGCTTGTTTAGTGCACACCAGGGTTCAGATCGCAGCGTTCACACTTATTCAACACTAACAGAGCAATCGCACCAGAGTTTGTTTTAATCCAACCACACATGCCGAGTGTGAACACACACTTATGTTCCACAGATGCACGTTTTTACTAACAACCTTTTCCTTGTTTTCTCTGCATGTAAAGTGATGGGCACATATCATGCTGTGATGCTTTATTGCTCAATCCAAGTTCTGAAATCCATATAGATCAGATGAGGCTGTGACACTGACCGTGTGTGGAGTAACTGTACAGCGCCTGACCGGGTGGCGTCCCGCCGAAGTTCGACGTGTATCCCAGCAAACTGCTCTGTCCCGGGGAATGACTCAAACCATCTTCTGTTTTAATATCTGATGAGGAGAGAGAAAGAGAGTCAGACCAGCTGTGATGTGCACTCTTTAGGGTGGTTGTGAAAGGACACTGAGAACTCACTGTAGGACGCCATGCTGTAGCCCTGTGTGTGATGTGTGTATGGTGTGTAAGGGCCCGTCGGCTGTAACGCAGGGCTGTACTGCGTCTGTCCGTAAGCAGCCATGACTGATCTGAGGACAGCTGGTCTGAGAAAACAAAGAGCTGTCGTTAGAGAAATCGAATCTTTACAATAAACAGACAACATATTTCTAATGCAGTGTTCTCAATAAAACACACACACACGCACACACACGCACACGCACACACACACACGCACACACAATCTCTTATGAGTCTTATGAACTGGTTCTTTTTAATGGATTCATCAGAAAGACTGACAGTCTCACGCAAGTGTTATTTTACTAATATTGAGACACTAATTTAATAAAGTTTTATTAATTTTGTTGTGTGGTTTTACAATTTTTATTATAGTTTTTTATTATTTTTTATTACAGTTTTAGTTGTTTTAGTACATCAAGTTAAACTAAATGAAAAGCTCAAATAAAATAATTTTAATATTTTATTTTATTTCAGTAAACATTGTTTTTATAGCTTTAGTTAACTATAATAACCCTTACTCAAACTAAGAAAATAATTGTTCATGTAATTAGATAATTGAATCATTAATGGAATCCAATCTGTGAACAAGTGAATCGTATGAGCCGATTTGAGGTTGATTCGTGATCAATTAATAAAAAAGAACCATTTCACGAGAGTCATTTGTTTATGAATCAGACTTAAAACAAACAAACTTTGCTTTCTGTTTAAATCCATCCCAAGTTTGTTAGCAATTCTTCAAAAGTACTAAACACATCATTAATGGACCCGTTAAAGAATCGGAATCATTAAGTGGAATCCAATTCAAGAGCAAATGACTCTTATCTACATTGCTGAATTAACAGAAATCTCCACATATCTGTACAACTATATGTCATTTGTCACCTTGAAGTGAATGAATTTGCACAGACATTTGTTCTTCTTGTGAAAAAAATGCCAATGGGGTTAGAAAAATAAACTTAATTCAAGTTTAAAACACTTCTAAAATAGGATTTATTTTATACAGATTTGCTTCTAAAGTAAATGCATCTTGAGGATGATGATTTTTGCAGTGTTCATCACTCACATGGCCTAAAATGGATGTGTAGCTCGAGTGGCTCCTGCATGTGAACAAAAGAAACATGTTAAACATTTAATATCTGAATCAGCATGAATGCTCTAGAGGAAGTTCATTAAATCCAAACTGTGAAGTGTGAAGTTCATGCCGACCTGTCTCTGTCTGTCGCTGTACTTCCGCCTGCACACGTTCAGCTGTCAGCTCTCCTGAAAAATGACAGACCTGTTTGTTAGGAATACGTGACCAAAAAAGCACATCGGGCTTCGGTCCAACAGCACGCATCTCGAAAGTAAAATATGAAGAAGTACCCAGAACACAAAAAATGCACAAAGCGCAATTCATGTCTAATCGTGCCTTACACACACACACACACACAAAAAAGAGGTGAACGGACAGTATTTCTCAATGACGAGACACCTGCGGTTTCCAAAAACACACATAATTAGAATTCTGCGATACAGACAACAGTGAAACGCTTGTTTGTATAAACCGGCTCGGTAGGACTGTGTTCCTGGAACAGAACAATGCCTAACCTGCTTTCTGAACCTGGCATAATTCGGCATAATAAACCGCAGGCAGCACGACGTGGCAGAAGTTCAGGACGGGGGAAAACCATGCTTGTTCTCGTACCTGAAATGTAAGAAATGCAACTGTCCCTGTTCTGTGCTGGGAAACTCAAGGTGTGGTAAATGTATGTGGGTATAGTTTGCATGAATACAAATGAGAGGACATGCGGGTGAAACACAGCAATAACCTTGGTTGACATTTTTTTTTTGCTAACCCAGAGGATTTTTTTTTTTTTTTTTGCACAGAGGTTGTTATCTCTTTTACATTTCAAATGTGTCTAGTCATCTCACCTTTATTTATACAGCGCTTTATACAAAACAGATTGTTTCAAAGAAGCTTCACGGGAGAATAACAGAATAAATGATGCAAACTTCATCAAATACGAGACAAATTCAAATTCTGCTGTAAAGCAGCTCTAAAAAAAGACAATAGTAACGTTATTCAGCTCAATTCAGTTCAGCGTTGATTGTGCAAAATGCATCAATTCTGAAATGAGTTCAATTGAGCTATAAGCATCTCTACAGAAGACAATAGTATTCAGCTCAGTTTAGTTCAGTGGAGTCTTTAACTCAGACCTTAGAAGAATAACTTGGACACAAATGAGACAGAGCTATAAAATGAAAATGGATTGCAGCTCAGATCATTTGATGAGAAATGTTTGCGATCTCTGACTTTGGATTGCGATATGACTCCAACTTCCCATTGGAAACGCGTCAAGACAAGACAGAAAACCGTCCTTGTATTTAAGTAAAGTCTAGTTCTCGCGGATCATCGGATCTTATTTGGTTAACGTTTGATAAAACTACTGTGGTACCAGAATAAATATCTCATGATGCCAAGACCTGGGGCCAGTTGCATAAACATAGCCATTATGTTAAGACTGTGTCTTAAGAACTAGTATGATCAACTAGAAGTTAGTTAGGGGTAATCAGTCTTACTGTTCGGTGTCAAATTAGACCAATCCACGTTTTTATGTTACTGACTTTAAAAAGTTATTAACAGTCTTAAAGAATAAAATTGGATTGGACTATAGTCTTAACAGTTTATGCAACTGGCCACAGATCCACATCTTAGACTAAGACACTTGCGTAAGGTCGCGTCTGACTGAATAGAAGCACAAAGATGTTGTCTTCCTCTAAACGTCGTCCCTCAGGGCTCCTCCATCTGTCAGACACAGCTGCTGTCAGGAGCAAAGATGGAATAACACCTAAAACGAGAGCTTTCATGCGATCACGCAAGAGTGGGCATGTGCATGTGTGATTTACATCCCAGCTGAACTCTAACACATATCGAGATCTTTTTTGATTAATCCGACAGTTCAGACTGAACGAGGTGAGCAATGTTTGGCGTCTGCGGTCGGGGCGGCACCCAGCAAATGTTTAAAACAAACAAAGACAATCTCTCGCTACAGCTCAGTCTGTTTTCTCAGTAAACAGTTGCGACACTACAGTACGGCGTGCTTAAGATTGAAAAAAACATATCATGTGACTGTTATAACGATAGTAAAGCTGCAATAATTAAAGTGAAACTTTTTACTCCTTAAAGGGGTGGTATAATGCCCTTTTCACAAGCGTCTGATGTCCCCAGAGTGTGTTTGTGAAGTTTTAGCTCAAAATACCCCACAGATATTTTTAAATAGCATGTTAAAATTGTCACTTTTTGAGGGTGAGCAAAAACGCACTGTTTTGTGTCTGTTCCTTTAAATGCAAATGAGCTGCTGCTCCCGGCACAGGGGGCGGAGCTTCAACAGCTTGCACTCACACACACATGCACTTAAAATTTCTAAAACTTTTAGCCTTTTATGTTCAAACCGGATTCAGACAATGATGGAAAGACTCAAAAGAAGTGACAACATGTAGAAGCAACAGGACATTTCTGAATGGTTAGTTGGTGAATTTATGAATCTTATGTGTAGTTATCCTCTAGTCGTTGATAATCTATAAATCGTGTTCAGGGGGCGGGGTTTATGTAAATTCTACTGTTGGTGATGTCACTAACCCTGGAGGAATGTCGTGTAGTCTCTACCAGCCGTTTGTTGTAGTCCTTAAAAAGCGATTTCTTTAAAAGCAAATATCTCCCTTTGCTTTGAACTTTGAGCGTTGGAACTCTGCAGATGTTGTTTATGCTCAAACAGCAACATTACACACTAACTAAAGTTAGAAAAGTCAAATCATAATCAACCACCCCTTTAAGAAATGGATGGTAATTTTGGATGATCATGTGGTGGTATTTGATCGATTTGAGCTTTTCTATGGCTGATAAGTTACGATTTATCTAAAAAGTCAACATAATACCAGTATATATACATACTAAAAATGAGATGCATGCAAACTTGCTGAAATGAAAAGAAAGCTTATTTTACACATTTACTTGCGATAAAAAATCGTTAAAGGCCTGGCTGATCAATCCAAAATGGTCAAATATTAGGTAATTGTATTTCTACAAATGTATCGTAAACCAAACAGTTTCCACCAAAGTCTAAGACCACTATTGAATTGGCCTGGAAAGAATAAAAAGTGCATGTTTAATTTTCTTAAAGTTATTAGCAGAGCATTAACCATTTCACATCAATAGTTTTCTGTTTTTATATGCTATGTTTAGATTGAAACATTTCACTGTATGCAAACTTCTAGGTTCTCACATATATATTAATTTTATGTAAACATGAACAAAATTTGAGAGCTAATCGTACTTGAAAAATAGTGCATGAGTAACATTGACAGACTTTTTATGATTTTATTTCTTCTACACTACAATTATAAAAGAAGGCAGCAGCATCAACCAGTGTTGATTGTTAAAATTAAAACGATTAAAAATTGTTTTCATTAACTGAAATGATATTAGATGAAAAATTTCAACTTAAACGAAAATGAGAGATTTCACCTTGGCAACTAACTAAAATATAGTAAAAGTACTCAATTTAAAAAAAAAAAGTCAAATAAAAATATCTAAAAACAAGTAAATAATAAAAATGACAAAAGGACTAAAGCTTGAAAACTGAAAACATAGAAAATAAAAGATAATTGAAAATGCTAATATTGCTGTATTTAAATAAAACTAAAATGGTACAAATATTATGCTAAATAACTCATTTTGTGTCTCACAAAAAACAAACAAACATGATTTTCTAACAACAACATGAGGGTGAGTAGATGATCCCTTGATTCTGATATAAACAGGCTCTCGGACATTTGTGCTTGTTTTCAGAAAACAGAAGGAGCAGTCCTGCGGGTCAGAGACGCAGCGGTTCACACTGATGTTTCATCACACCTGCTCTGCTGACGCACCACTCCTAACAAAACCTTTCCCAAGAAAACAAACGTGGCTAGAGAGAGAGAGAGAGACGGCTGACACGGGCCGCCCAGTGCAATCCTGACTTCCTCCCAGAGTTCCTGTGATGCGCAGTGTGTTTCCTGGTATGAGTGTGTCCCGGAGTGAGAGGGCATGGGAAAGAACGCTCTACCCCCGTTCACAGTGGTAAACTGAGCTAAAACAAACCCCGGACGGGGCACGACGCTTCACCTGGCCTCGCCGCTGTTCTGCTAGCGCTGGCGTCTTTCACGGCTATCGTATTCCACACAACGCCTTACATCATACATCACGTGGTGCATCTCTCTTTTTACCCAGCATGCACGTGGTCGCCAAACTTAACCAGTTGACGAACACTCGTCACAAGATGAAGCCCTCAGTCGTGGCGGCCCTGGAAGTATTTCGCCGTAGAGATTTTTAAAAGTCTTTTTGAAAGAGTTATGAACCAAGCCAAACAAGTGCAACACAAACTTTGATTCGAAGCAGAAAAGTATTTGAACGTCATACAAAAACACCTTTAATAAGGGAAAGAACTACAATCCCATGAAGCATCAATCAAAATATAAAAATAAATAAATGATGGAGAAATAAACTTTTTTTTAAGATTCACGCATTTCAGTTAATAGTAAAATTCCATCAAACTGAATTGAATAGTCCTTACAATTTCTTAATTGAATAATTGAACAATCCTTAATCAATTATTCAATTAAAATTTGTACGAATTATTCAATCCTTTCGATGGAATTTTGCTATTGTTTGAAATGAGTAAATCTTAAAAAAATAAAAAGGCTTAACATTTTTTGTGTAAAAACTATTGATTTAAAGATGTTGATTATGTATATAGGAACGAGTTTATTGCAAAATATGCATATACATAATGAAGTAAATATAAATTGAGATTATATATTAATGTTAAAATAAAGCTGAAATAAACAAACTTAAAAAGCTTAAACGAAAATGAGAAATGTTGCCCTGGCAAAATGAAATAAAATAATTTTAAGTTGAAGCACAAAAATGATTCAAACTAAGACTGACATAAAAATAAAGTTAAATAGATATATAAAAAAATTAAAAAAAATAAAAAAAAAAATTAACAAAAGCACAAAAAAATTACTAAAACTCAAAATATAAAAATAAATGCGATTCAAAATATTAAATACTATAATAGATTATAAACAATACTGGTGTCAACATAATGCTAAATAATGATTTTCTAATATATAAACAAATATCTAAGTAGTTTGAGAGTGTAGAGAGACTGACTGGATTACATTCGCAGTGCTTTACATGAGTGGGCGGAGCTAAAGAGTTCTCTGATTGGTGGAGATATTTTGAAGAACCATGGGTAATGTAGTTTTCCACCAGGAATCTCGCTGTTAAACAATTATTTTAGAAATAAGTTGAAATAGGGGCTGACGACTAACAAAAGCATATAGCATTGATTAACAGCCTAGTAGGTTAATAATTTATCAGTAAAAATCTATTTCCCTGTGGAGAAAATGAACGAGTTTTTACTTCCAGAGCCTACTGTTGCTCTACCCTGGATGTCCTGACAGGAGCATTATGACGGGGTTAAGAGAGCAGGTCGGCTGTCTTTGAAACAAATCATGAGCCGTAGCTTTGCCATATGGCTGTCTGATCTATAGCGAGCTCTCCAACCCGAACAGTCGTCTCAACCGTTCAATCAAAGCCACCAAACTGCTCTCTGGCCGGTAGCTGAGGGCTATGTCCCATATGGCGCGGGTGACCGCTGCATCGCCTGAAGGGAAACCGCGAGACACTGTGACCTCGCTCAAACAATGCAGCACTTCTGCAGCCCTCGTGTTTCCACCGTGAGTCCAGACAGACCGCGAGCAGCATCTGCCCTTTCATTTCCTCCAAACTCAACGGGCCAGGTATTCCTGCTATAAACCGGAGAACTGCTTGAATATGGACCCTTTTAACATTTACAGGGTTCCAAGAAGCCGCTGGGTAAACTTCTTCTGTAGCGGTGCACGGAAACTACAACAGATATCATTTCTGCGTTCCCAAAAGCAAAAGAAAAAATCCACGACAGCATTTCTAGGACTTTACAAAAAAGGGGAAAAAAAAATTATTGGGAGATTGATTACAGTGAGCAGAAGAGAGAAAGATGGCAAATTTGCACAATCTCCCTCAGCTGTTGTATTAGAAACACCCGCACAGCAACGTTAACAATCTGTAACTTAATATTAATTAAGTGTGTATTTAACATGGACAATACAGAATAACATTACCGTACAGTATTGAGCAACAGATGCTCTATATATACACAGTATTGAGCAACAGATGCTCTAGGCTATATATACAGCATGCTCTGCACACGTTTCCTTAATATATATATAAATATATAAATAATGTGCATTGCATATTAAAAAAATGTAGTTCGATTTACAATGTTGTGAACTGTGAAAACATGCCATCAGTCTATGAAAGTTATGTTTCCTTGCTCAGTAAGGCATTTCATTTAAGACAATCTTCCACACTTTTTCTTTTTGTGTAATTTTTCCCATTCTTTCCTGTGTCCCAGTTTAATATTCAGATTAAACATTGAGAAATGCATGTGTTTTGAGGGACAGTTTAAAATCAAACCTACAACAGAGACACAAAATACACCCCATGGATTTTTGAACATATTATGTGTCTTTTATTGTGCAACAAAGTTTTTGCGAGCAAACCAACATCATTTTTCACTACCAAAAGCTCGACAAGTTTTTCTATAAGTTTTTCCTTTGGATTCAAAATTGAAACTTTTCTGCTGATTGGCTAAGAGTTTGCTTGCGTATATATTTTGCAAATCAAAGTTTTAATCTCAATGCCTGACAGTTGCTGATAAATGCCTTGATAACACAAAGTGCTGTAAATGCAGTGGAAACAGACCAACATTCATCAGGAACTACTGAACTCTTGTTTTTCCTGTACATTCTCACGATGCGCCAACTGAAATCAACTTATTCGCAGATTATCGTTGAGACTACATTATAGTTCAAAGATACACTTGACATTAGGTAAATATTCTTATCTGAACGTCAAACTACTCTAGCTTGTGTTGAACTTGAGGGCACTTGCTGTGCACGCTTTGGGAGTATTTCAACTGATGCACTAAATGTTGTTTTCCATCTGAAATGCACACACACACACACTGAACAGCCCATCTACGGCCACTTGCCTTCGGGCTCGAGCCTGTCTGCAGCCTTTGAACTCAGACTGTCGTAAATAAAGCCGTCCGGCCACACGCGTCTGCTCTTTAGCTCACTAATGGAGCGATGGGGGGGGTATAACAGCCTAGTAATGGTCTCTTGAGATGCAGCGGCGCTTACATCACTGTCCCGGGATTTCATCAATGCTGGAGCGCAGCAGAGCATGGGAACCCTGATAAGTGTTGCACGGACACAATGAAGATATATGCGCAATGATGTCATGTACGTTATTGACGCAAGCGGCCAAATCCATGATAATGGTAAAGGTATCAATCACGAGAAATATAGGCCTAGTTATTTTTGCTGGGAACTAAAAATGGTTTATGTGTTACGTAACTATGTGGTAAGCCCCTATTTTTGGAAAATCTAATAAATTAAAAATTGTATTTTCTTTTTATTTGGAACTTGATGGACGCAAACCAAAAGATAAGATTATTCTAAACAAATGAAGTCTGACATCAGTGCAAAAACAGCTTCAGGTTACGTGACACAAAATGTGGCTCCAAACAGTCAAACTAATATTATAAAGCAGCTGTTTTTTTTTCCCCCTCCCTTTGGTTTACTCCATATTTATGTAAATATATCTATCACTGCATAACAAAATCCGTTGCACAATAAAACCATCGTGCCATTCCATGTTAAAACTGAAACATTTCTTTCTTTGTAAAAGAAAAAAACATATTTCCTTGCTGAGTGGAAAAGTTGCATGCTTACTTATTTTTGCAAACTTTCCAAGTTCCTCAGTCATGACAATACTTGTCCAGAAAATACGGTTACACTTTATTTTAAGGTGTCAGTGTTACAGTGTAATTATAGATTTAAGTACTGAGTAATATTAAGCAACTACATGTACTTACTATAGGATTAGGGTAGGATTAGGGTTTGGTTGAGGGTTAGTTGCATGCAATTATGCATAATTTACTATTGTAAGTAAGTACTATGGTAAGTACATGTAACAAGGACACTAAAATAAAGTGTTACCCTTTATTCTAAGCTGACGTAGTTACATTGTACTCTAAGTACTGAATAATACTAATTAATTACATGCACTAACTATAGAGTTACTGTTAAGGGTTTGGTTTAGGGTTAGTTACTAGTAATAATGCATAATTTACTGTTATTACTATAGTAAGTACATCACCTTAAAATAAAGTGTTACCAAAAACACAGCAAAGAAAAGTGTAAAACGGATTAGCACACACAAAACACAGTGTGGAAAATCCATATATTTACATATATTATTCAAACTGAATAATTTCGAAATAATTGTATTCTTTTCCTCTTTGCCTTTCAGCCAGAAACATGACGATACTTGTTTGTCCAGGAAATACTGCAAAGAGAAGTGTAAAACGGATTAGCGCGGACAACGGAAAGGCCTCCTCTCTCGGAGTAACACCAAGCTATCAGTTTCCCCATCCTGCAGATAGACTTTTAATTTATGGGCTTCTGTTATTAAAAAGCCCAGCCCGAGCTCGGCCGCGTGTTCCTGGCCACCGTGTGTGTGTGTGTAACACTAACCGCCTGCCATGGTGGGCTCTGCTTTCCACATGACAGCCTCCAACAGGAGAAAGCCACCTTTCATGCCAGCTTGTATGGAAGAATCGCCTCTCCCACCCAAAAAAAGCCCCGACTTATGTGTAATCGACCCCCTTCGTTCAGACATTCGCCCCATCGGTTCCCAATTCCTCATCCTACCCATCCCCCCCATCTCTACTGCCGGGTCTGCCGGACCCTTCACCCCTGGAGCGCTGCCCCGAGACGTGGGTCATGGATGGGGACAGCTGGTGGACCTCCCAGAATCATTCTTATGAGGGACTCAGTTCCCAGGTAACACATCTGGCCTGTTGTAGTGTAGGGATCACACACTGCATTAAAACCACTCGAGCTGCGTGCTTTCAGTGCATGCAAATCACAGGCACAACC